>NC_082396.1:22533914-22536414 GCF_031168955.1 Gadus macrocephalus | reverse complement strand
TTGTGAATTGTCCTGAAGTTTAAATATTGGTACATTCAAGTCATACAATTAGCCTTTGTTGTCAACTAGTTCATAATCTGCAACTAAACAACTTGAAATTAAATAGTGTCTTTGCACTACTTTTGTGTTTATTAAAGTCTCAGGTGACTTATTTTGTGTTTCTCTTATAAAAAAACATGATTCTAATTATTGCATTGTTGAAGGGAGACTCAGACTCAAGCATTTCATTGTTGTTTTAAAAAGCATCTTGAAAAACAGCCACATCCTTTGTTTAAAAATGATGCATCTTAAAATTAAACAAACAAGGTTGGAAACCCCTGGTCTAACCCTCTTACGATCTTTAATTCTTTGTTGGTCTTCCTCTCTTCCTCTCCCTGCTCTCTCTCTAATTTTTAGTGGTGTTTGTTTTCTCCTATCTCCTCTCACAGTATTCCTTTCTCTCACTTCCTTCATCACTCCGTCTCCTGTGGGATTTCCCGGAGCACAGAGTGCTATGACCTTCTCCCTCCACACGCTGCAGCCTGTCCAGCTCAGTGTTGGAGGGGAGAAAGGTTAGAATCAATGTACTCAGGGGATCAAGGCAATCGGAAGAGAGGGAGACAGATCACACCCTTGTTGGCTTTCACAGTGGAAGAAAACCTAAACCTTTATGAATAATAATAATTAATAATAGGTCATAGGTAATAATACAACATATTTTGTCACCCCAAGAACTGAACTGAGTTTCCCGCTGGTAGGGCCAACCAAAGCACTCCTACGATCCGCAGGAAGGTTCCTTAATCCGACCTGACGGCCCCTATGTGTTATCAGATGCTCCCTTCAGCCTGAGGAATATTTCACATTTTCATATGTATATACGTCACATTTCATCCTACTTTAGATTGGCTTATTTGTAGGCTGTGTATATGATTGTAAGCGTCATGTTTTCATGGCATTACTTTGTCACACTGACATGGATTAGCTCGTCCCTCTGAGGCCCTTTGTGATAATAAACACTTTGTTGTTGTGCCAGTGTCAGGGGTGGAAAACCAAGGTCACAATTCATTGTTTTGGTGTGTGTGTGTGTGTGTGTGTGTGTGTGTGTGTGTGTGTGTGTGTGTGTGTGTGTGTGTGTGTGTGTGTGTGTGTGTGTGTGTGTGTATGTGGGTGTGTGTGTGTGTGTGTGTGTGTGTGTGTGTGTGTGTGTGTGTGTGTGTGTGTGTGTGTGTGTGTGTGTCAGTCTTTGGTAAAAAAACATTTGTAACTCTTGTAGCCATGTCATCGCCTCCACCCAAGCTCCATAAATCTGGCCTTTAAAAACATGGGAATCACATAAAAAAATGAGTCCTCCATATGTTTTCATGTTCAACCAAAGCAGTCTGTCAGGACGCAGGGTGACGATGGTGTCGGGACGACGGAGAGAGAATCTGTGAGAGGCGGCGGCAGCTTGCAGTGCTGAGGAGGACTGTGTCGGGGGAGAGAAACGAAGGGGGGGAGGTAGGGTTTGTCGGGGGGGGAGAGAGGGGAGGTAGGATGTGTCGGTTGGGGGGGAGGGGATAGGGTGTGTCGGGGGGGTGGGGCTTCAGTACAATGACCCCTGTGTCCTTCACTGGGAGACAGAGCTGAGTGCTTTTTGTGTCTCCGAGGCGGGAGGGGGATGGGGAGGGGTAATTAGGATCATTACAGATGCATGGTGAGTGTAATGGTGCGCCACATTCCTGATCAATCCCCCCCCTCCCCGCCCAAACCGACCCCCCGCTTCCATCAGAATCAGTAATCCCGTTTAGGGAGAGACAGGGCCTGTGTTTCCCTCGTGGCTTAGCGTCATGACGGTTATGAATAACCAAGAAAAGACCACCCTATAACCTAAAGCTGAGAACAATCTGATGCACAATGAGCCCATTGGAACCTCCTCCAGTAAATTAATGAGTTGGATCACAAACACCGTTGTGTTGGAGTTGTTCTCCAGGATAGGACAGACATTGCTGATAGATGGGGGAGGTGTGCTGGCATTGACCCACAACAGCATGACCACAGCATCCAATATGCATCAAGTAGTAGTGACACATGAATGTAAAGATAAAGTTGGTGTGAGTGTGTGTGTCTGTATGTGTATGTATGTGTATGTGTATGTGTCTGTGTTTATATGTTTAGTAGTACACGTGTGTGTTCGTGTGCATGGGCGTATATTTCTGTGTGTGTGTGTTCTAACACACAAATGGTGTTGGATTTGTGTATGTGCATATGTGTGTGTGTGTGTGTGTGTGTGTGTGTGTGTGTGTGCGTGTGTGTGTGTGTGTGTGTGCCTTCACTGCCTTTACTTCGTTGCTTTGTGTGTGTGAGTTTTTGTGTTTGTGTCTTTGTGTGTGTGTGTGTGTGTGTGTGTGTGTGTGTGTGTGTGTGTGTGTGTGTGTGTGTGTGTGTGTGTGTGTGTGTGTGTGTGTGTGTGTGTGTGTGTGTGTGTTAGCCTAAACGAGCTGGCTACATTGGGGTTGAGGTTAGTAAGGGGCTTAGTAGCATC
>NC_082396.1:22526414-22531414 GCF_031168955.1 Gadus macrocephalus | reverse complement strand
ACAGATCTGAGTAAGAGAGAGGCAGAGGCAACAGCAAGCAGATGATAGAAATCAAATATCTTAAATGCTTTATATTTGTTTTAAATAATAAAGAATGAAATAAATAATTCATAAAAGAACTAATGAAGGAAAACAACAGGATTCTCCACAACACAATCTTTAAAAAACGCATGCATGCATGTACGCATGCAAACACACAAACTAACTAATGCTAAACCATTACAAATACAGGCTTCCCCTCCAACAAACTTTAAACAATCAAGCCAGGGGAAAGTTTTTGCCAGGGCATCAGAAGGCTTGCTGCGTTCCCCAGCTGGATACAATCCCATTCAAGGAGTCTCTCCTGGAGACATGATGTGCACCATCCTCTACCATCTTGAGACCTATGCACTCTTCTCTACTGCAGCCGTAATCTGGAGACCTGTGCACTATCCTCTACCATCTGGAGACCTGGGCACTAACCTCTATCATCTTGTGAGCTGTGCACTAGCCTCTACTGCCTTCATCTGGAGCACCGTGCACTATCCTCTGCTACTGCCTTCATCTGGAGACCTGTGCACTATCCTCTACTGCAGGGCCAGCTTATGCAGCCCCTCCCCCCCAGGCCGAGACCTTAAACATGAGAGAAGAAGGAGAACTCCCTGCGTTCTACTTGGTGTGTGCCGGAAAGAGGCAGCAATAGAGAAGGGATTTAGCCCGGCGAGGTAATACCCCAGAGAAGAAGCCAAAAAGGCATTTTATAATCAGCTCCCTGCCCCCTAAATTAGAGCAGGAGAGAAGCAATTTGAATTTATTCCTCTTGCAGGGGAAGCACATCACTACCTTATAGGCCGTTAAGATCTAAAGTAGCCAGGAGGAAGTAGTCTTTGCTGCGACTACGTATCGATTGATGACCTCCTGGTATCTCTGGAGGACAGTGTGCTCATCCATATGCCCATTCATCTCTGGTGGGGGAACCCCTCCCCTGCCAATGGATACACACATTATCCAGCGCCTCTCTGTCCCAAGCCTACAATGCTAATCAGTGAAGCTTGAAGCCAAGTCCAGATTACTCCCTAGTTAGCTTCAACATTGAACATTACAATCACCTTGTTGGTCAGTTTGTGAACAGGGAATGGCTGCTTTCGCCACAAATAGAAAGTCAACTTGAAAGGCCCCAGCTGCTGGCACTGTGACTGCTCCACATGCTAACGTGAGCCTTGGTTACCAATGATACCATCTCCCCCTTCCTGGCATCGGCAGAACAATTGCAAACTGTAGTCGGAACCGCTCCGTTTGTTTTAGATTTCCAAGGGTCATCGGACGGGCGCAGACAAGGATGCCTCTGGACGCCATTTAATAGGCCTACCACCAATTACAGCAACATGATTGCTGAAGAGAAGAGCGGTGTTTGTGTTACGCTACCATCCACACGTCTGTTAAACAGTGTTGCCATTTTTGCCACATGGATTTGAAAGTATATGGTGTTTAGTAACTCAACTCAACGGACCCTTCTATGCCAGCAGCAGCCATCTTTGTTGTTGTTGAAAATGCCTCTTAGGAGCTCCTCCGCATCACCGTAATTATCCCGCCTTATATTAGATGAACGGTTGTGATTGGCCGGTCCATCTCGTACCGGGAGAACTCTTTGTGTATGGGAGGGGAGCTAGACCTTATCGGCAGAGCAAATGAAACATGAAAGGGCCAGATTAGTCTGGTTCTACCTCCCTGTGGCCCTTCAGATCCTATAACAAGAGGGGAGGGGGGGGGGATATTTTCTAAGGCGTGTTCTTTTATCACCCCACTGTCTTATAGACCATCAAGAGCCAAATACAACCTACTTTTAAGTATCCCCAAGTACTTGCAAAGTACATCCATCATATCTTATTTTACTTCTGTTACCTTTTAGTTAAGCCCTAAGGAGCAAGAGAGAAAATAAAGCGGGGAACACAATTACGCTGAGTGTTGTTATTCTAATGCTGAAGAGTGTCTTTGCGCTGTGTCAGGCCGCTGCCGCTCCTCTGTGGAGCTGCCGCAGCTCGCATAATACCGAACTTCTCCCCTGCTTTTACAATTTCAACAATTAACAGCTGTGCCACAGAGATGTCTACCATCACAGGGGATTCTAACTCAAGCTTTTCAAGTGTGCTGATAGAAACAAGAGGAACAAAACACTACTGTTTCCCGGATTACAGTATGTTGTTCCCCAGGATGATGGGGAAAAATTGACATCTTGAAAGAGTTTCCCATTAAATCCCCATTAGGCAGACTGCCGAGGACCGTTGGAATGAGAGAAGATGAGTTTCTTGCATAGTATATGTGTGCAGGCTTTATTGATGTCTTGTTTGATGGCGTAATATAGAGTGTGATTTGTGGCTCCCTCTCCTTGGTCTGAATCAATATATATTGAAGATTTATCTTCATTGACCGTAAGGACGGGAAAATGGCTAAGGGGATAGCGAATGGTAGGATGTAAGAAAGATGTCAATAAAGGAACAGAATGAACGGAGCAGAAAAGGCCAGCGTACAGAGCTGCATATGCATAACTAAGCCAGATGGAAAATGCCTCCTCCTCCCTAAAATCAACTCCCATAAATAGTGTGTGAAGCAGCTGGTGAATGAAGTGCATCCCCATCCAGGACCAGTGGGCCAGCGTTACACAGTATGGATGTCCTTTATCATTTAGGATCGGAAATCAATTGGAATGGATGTGAATGAAGTGCAAAATGGAAGCAAACTCATGAAGAATGGTAACAAAAGCCAACCGGGAGACGAGGAGGAGACACATGGAAACGAGCAGAGGGTTCAGCGGTCGTATAAAAGGACAACGTTAGGAGAAGAGTTCCCATCGGATAAAGAACCCTGGAAAATAAAACAAAGGAAGGGAAGAGAGAAAGAGTGTAGAGAAGACGGAGCGGAAGAGCGCTGAGGGAAGAGCAGTCTCACAGGATAAATGGAATGAGGGTGAATGTCAGATGAGTGAATGAGTTCCCTCCTGGTAAACCGCGAGGATAATGTGGGATATTAGAGATAGGATGTCTCATCAATCTTGGGCGAAGCCGTGAAAGCCCTGAAAGAGAGCGGGGAAGGGAGAGGACGTGAGGAGGAATAGGGGAGGAAGAGAGGGGGAGTATGTAGGGACGTGGTTGGTGGAAGAATTTGGTTCGGGAACATCTGTTATATAGATGGATGATGTTGATGTTGCATCATCTATCTATCTATCTATCTATCTATCTATCTATCTATCTATCTATCTATCTATCTATCTATCTATCTATCTATCTATCTATCTATCTATCTATCTATCTATCTCTCAACCCCTTAATCTATCTTGCTCTCTCTCTTTCTCTGACCCTGTTTTTGTGTCTTTTGTCTTAATTGTGCGTATTATGAGCTGCATGTATGAATTACTGTCTATTACAGGCACACACACAAAGAGACACACATTGAGACATGCACACACACACACACACACACACACACACACACACACACACACACACACACACACACACACACACACAGACACACACATACACCCACACACACACACACACACACACACACACACACACACACACACACAAAGACACGCAGGTTATAGTCAAAGTCAGTGAGCCATAAAGATGCACCAACCCTGCCTGCCATACCCACTTAAACACGCATGGATGGAGAGAGTGAAAGAGAGATAGAGGGGGGGAGAGAGAGAAGGAGAGAAAGAGAGGTGGGGGGAGAGAGAGAGATCGGGTGAGGGGGGGAGAGAGAGAGAGAGAGAGAAAGAAAGGGGGAGAGAGAGGGAGAGGTAGAGATCAAAGATTGGAGGAATATGTTTAAAGGTGGGATAAAGGAAGGAATGGCAAGAGTAGTGGGGAGAGAGGGGTTTTGGGCGTGGGGATGGGGAGAGATATAGATCAAGGTGCAGAGGATGATGGGAGGTCACTTTTGATTGACTGATCCAACATCCAAGACCAGGACCTTGCGGTCTTGTAGACTGTGTATTTAACTGGAGAGGAGGGTGTTCTAGCATCTATGTGGTTACAAAGGGACAACGGTTCATCTTATGCAGTGTATGTAGTGTTTGGGGTGTTTGGAGGATTTCTGGGTTCAAATGTAGGAGTCTGTCAACAGTGATGCAAGTGTGAATGGTCGATTTTGATGAGGACCATGTTGACTATATCTAGAAGGTGGTACGTAATCACACTGTTGTTCATTCAGATCAATGGATCCACGTTGTTTGTAGTTTGAGAAATGCTTTTTGAATAAGGTCCAAATTTTCTTAGCAAGGGACTACTTTGTTTTCTGAATCTCGTTCTACAGTAATATTATGATCATCCTTTGATAGTTATTTTTAAAGTTTTTTTTCAATTGCTTAAGCATGATTTTCAAAACAGGGCCAGTTTTTTTACACACAATTAGCACAACCACACACACAATCATGCATGTGTGTGGTTGTGCTAATTGTGTGTGTGTGTGTGTGTGTGTGTGTGTGTGTGTGTGTGTGTGTGTGTGTGTGTGTGTGTGTGTGTGTGTGTGTGTGTGTGTGTGTGTGTGTGTGTGTGTGTGTGTGTGTATCCCTGTACTGTGTGTATGGTATTTATATGGCTGGGGTTAACCCACAGCACACCTATTCCAAAGTTATTGCGTCCATACAATATGTGGGTTGTGCGCACATGAGAGAGAGAGAGAGAGAGAGAGAGAGAGAGAGAGAGAGAGAGAGAGAGAGAGAGAGAGAGAGAGAGAGAGAGAGAGAGAGAGAGAGAGAGAGAGAGAGAGAGAGAGAGACTGAGAGTGAGAGAGAGAGAAATTTGGTCCTCTTCTTTGAACACGTTCTACTCCTGCTTCGTGTCTTCCTCTTCCTCTTCCTCCAAATCTATTTTTCTCCTCTGTGGATTCCAACTCTCACCCTCACTCTTCTTCTGACTTCTTCCATTTTGGTTACAGTAAAGGCTGGGGAACTTACCTGCTGCATTTTTTTTAATGCTTGGACCTGATTGGTGTGTTTACAATTAAGCAAGCATGTG
>NC_082396.1:22518914-22521414 GCF_031168955.1 Gadus macrocephalus | reverse complement strand
ATTGCCTGATATTCACCCATTCATGCACACATTCCCACATCGACGTCAGAGTCAACCATGCAAGGCGAAAGCCAGCTCGTCGGGAGCAGTTAGGGTTAGGTGCCTTGCTTAGGGACACCTCATCACTCAGCTAGGAGCAGCCGGGGATCAAACAAGAAACCTTGCAGTTACCGGCCAACCCACTCTACCTCCTGAGCTATAAAAAGTAACAAAGGTGAGTGGGAGTGACCATCGTCGAGGGTTTAGGATTGGCGGGAGAGGCCAATACGCTATGGAGGAAGTGGACATGTCTGTAAGTCTGCAAGCAAGACTGCAACACAGTTAAAGGAATCTACTGGATCTACTAATATAATTCCTTCTAATGTGAATAGTAAAATATAAACAAGGTTAATATAATTTGTATACAATTGTATATTATAGTTATGATTGATATTTCCACGACAATAGGTCTATTGGGAGTAAGGGTCAGGAAGGAGCAGAGATGTTATTACTGGGTTACTGTTGAGTACTGATTTATTGTTTTCATGGTCCCCATGATAGGAACTTAATTAATTAAGTAAATTAACATTAATCTGTAAATCAACATTCACATTAACATATATATCCACCTAAAATACACCAGATTACACCAGTACCTATTTATATCTGCTCTATGCAAAAACTATTTATATGCGTTTAAGGAAGTAGTATATGTTGAGAACTGAGACTACCTCGAGGTACCAATCTGAAGAGAGAGAGAATAGCCCCTCCCTTTCTGCTCCTTCCCTCAGTTTATCTACTATGTGCACACATGTGATTGACAGGCTAGATGGATTCCCTGAAACAATCGCTTAAGAGATGCCCTGATGGGTGAGAAATGAGCTGGGAGTGGTTTAAATCTATCTTCAGTGTCACACAGAGGAGGCCCAGTCCACCTGCACCAGGTCATCTCACAGAGCGTTTCAATCCTGATGTAAGCCTTCCTTGCATCATGTGCCTAAATTACATATTTTTGCTGTTCAAGGAACTCGACCAATGAACCATCAATTTGTATCGTGAGCCGTTCTGCTAAACTGCTCACAGCACGGTGTAACCAAGTTCATAGTGAGGTCCCCCCTTCACTTTAGGCGTCTTTGAGTGTTATTAATTATTATTATTCTTCATGTTTAACCTCTGTTTTCCTTTTATTCCTAGTCTGTTTTACATAGTTTTGAATGATGACTATATGCTCTGTAAGGTGACCTTGGGTGTCTTGAAAGGCGCCTCTAAATTAAATGTATTATTATTATTATTATTATACCCAGCAGAAACCATGCATCCATGTGTTCTAGAGGTAACCTTCCCGTCTGGAAACATCCATGTGTTCTAGAGGTAACCTTCCCGTCTGGAAACATCCACGTGTTCTATAGGTAATCCTTCCCGCCTAGAAACATCAACGTGTTTTAGAGGTAACCTTCTGGAAACATCCACGTGTTCTAAAGGTAACCCTCCCATCTGGAAACATCCACGTGTTCTAGAGGTTACCCTCCCATCTGGAAACATTCATGTGTTCTAGAGGTAACCTTCGCATCTGGAAACATCCAGGTGTTATAGAGGTAACCTTCCCTCCTAGAAACGTCAATGTGTTTTAGAGGTAACCTTCTGGAAACATCCACGTGTTCTAGAGGTAGCCCTCCCATCTGGAAACATCCACGTGTTCTAGGGGTAACCTTCTGGAAACATCCACGTGTTCTAGAGGTAACTCTCTGACGCTTTCAGATGTCTTCAGTCTTACAGGGCTTTAACGTAACACATGGGTGGATCTCGCCAGAGCTGGGAGTTGGTTTTGGTAAACGCAGGTCGGCTTTCAGAAGGACAGCACATTGGGACCGGGCTGGTCAATTGTGTGTGTGTGTGTGTGTGTGTGTGTGTGTGTGTGTGTGTGTGTGTGTGTGTGTGTGTGTGTGTGTGTGTGTGTGTGTGTGTGTGTGTGCGTGCGTGCGTGTGTGTGTGTGTGTGTGCGGGGGCAAGGGGGACCTTTACTGCCACGTTCTCATTAACATAACACTTCAGTCAACCGCCTTAGAACGGTCTTCAATTGTGTGAGTGTGTGTGTGTGTGTGTGTGTGTGTGTGTGTGTGTGTGTGTGTGTGTGTGTGTGTGTGTGTGTGTGTGTGTGTGTGTGTGTGTGTTGTGCGTGTGCTCAGGAAACACACACACACACACACACAAACACACACACAAACGCACACACACAGACCCAGTCAGCAGATGAGCCATGTGTGATGTCAATGTGTGGCCTGTGTTAACGGTCCATTATATGGCCTACCCTGGGTCGTTCTTTCTCTCCCCAGCTGTTTTCTCCTGAGCCCGGCTTGTGGACCGGCTTCCAACCTTTAAAGGCTTTCCTATGTGTTTTAATGTGTAGCTGTGTGTTGTTGACCAGGCAGAGACTCAGACTGGAGTGGATACAGGTCCTCATGGCTGCAACAAATCCGTTGGTCAAATTAAACAGATGAGGAGTCTGCCTCCCCGGTCTTAA
>NC_082396.1:22471414-22513914 GCF_031168955.1 Gadus macrocephalus | reverse complement strand
GGACCACGTTATACAGTGCTGAGGCTCTCGAGGCGAATGAGTGGAACCTCAAGGTGTTAATGCTGCTGTATTTCGATGATCCTAGTGGCCGTATGCAGGAAGTGCCGTGCCGTGATGTCTCACGAAAGTCGAGGTTCACAGCATTCGGGATGATGTTGTTGTAGATCTTCCAAATCTCTCACGCCGCCGTTGGAGGGAGTACATGGATAGGCGATGGAGTCGATCCCAGTAGTTTGACGATCCAAGTCCCTGAATCTTCGCAGTAAAGGATCTTTGGACTGCTTCAAGTTGGGTAATATCGCACTGCAGGTGAGGAGACCACAGTGGACAGCAGTATTCCAGGTGGGACCGCACATAGGATTTGTAGAGTAGCATCATGGTGGCTACATCCCTGGAGGTGAAAGTGCGTAGCACCCAGCTAGCCATGTTCTTTGCCTTGGAGGATTTCATAGCTATGTGTGTTCTCCAGTTGAGGTTGACATCAACATAGACGCCCAGGTCTTTCACATGGTCGGAACCATGGAGGACTTGTCCAGATGGTAAGGTGTAGGGCTGCTTCCAGTCAGGCAGTTTGCCGTGCTGCAGAAGCTGGAACTTTTCCTCGTTAAGTTCCATGTTGTTGGCCTCTGCCCAGTTGACCACAGAGAGGAGATCTTCTTCGAGAAGGATGCGATCAACATGCGAGGATATGTCTTTGTGGAGCTTAGAATCATCTGCAAACACTTTGATTTTGCTGTGTTTGACAACAGAGAAGATGTCATCGATATAGATGAGGAAAAGAAGGGGGCCTAGGACGGTACCCTGAGGGACCCCACTGATGACTTCTATGGTTGAGGACCTGACTCCATCTACGATGACGTGCTGCTTCCGGCCCGCCAAGAAGCTAGCAATCCAGTCGTAGAGCTTGCCTTTGATGCCGAAAGAGCGCAGCTTCTTTAAAAGAATTTTGTGATCTACCTTATCAAAGGCTTTACTGAAGTCAAGGTAAATCACATCCGCATTTCTGTCGAGGTTGAGGTCGCACATGATGTCCTCGATGTGATGAAGGAGCTGGGTGAGGCAGTTTTTTCCGGACTGAAACCCGTGCTGGTTAGGGTTGAACATGTTGTTCCGTTTAAAGAAGCTAACCATCTCTTTGCGAATCATGCGTTCGCAGAGTTTGATGAGATGCGAGGTCAGGGAGACCGGTCTGTAGTTGGCCGCCACGGCCTTACTGCCCTTCTTGAAGATGGGTATGATACTTTGGGAGCGGAACATATCGGCGATGTTTGAAGTATCAAAGGACAGCTGCCAGATTTTCGCTATGGATGGAGCTAGAGCGTCTTTACATTCTCTCAAGATGAGAGCAGGGAACTGGTCTGGGCCAGGAGCGGAGAACTTCCCTGTTTCCCTAATGGCTGTAAGGACGTCGTCAATTGTGAATAGTATGCTGGAGAGTTCTTCTGCAGGTGCTTCTCCGAGTTGCACGCTTTCAGCGTCGACATTATCCGGATTGCTGAAGGCCTTCTGGTACTGTTTCTGGAGGATGTTGCCCATAACAGTGGGGTCAGACTGCAGGTTGTTTTCCTCGTCGGCAAGAGGAGGACCGACTGGCGACTTGAATTTAGCAGATTTTTTGGCAAAGGAGTAGAAAGCCTTGGGGTTGATTTTCATCTTTCCAATGGCGGCAATTTCCTGCCGGAGTCTCTCGTGCTTGATGTCCTTCTTCATGAGGAGCTCGATAGTAGCAGTCTCCTTGTTAAGGTTATCGAGTTTAGTGCTGTTTCTTGGGGTTCGACCGCTGTGTTTGATGGCGTTGATTCTAGCATTCAGGCGGTGTTTCTTCCGCAGCAGTTCTCTTCTGGGCTTAGGGATGGAGGACTTTGAGGATGCTTGGATGTTGCTGCTGTGTGAAGGTGCATGCTTACAGCAGATAGATGCTATGGTGTCTTCAAACAGTTTCCATGCTGTGTCCTGATCTTTGCTAGGGTCGGTGATGGCATCCCAATTCACCTCGTTGAGTTCGGTGTTGATGGCATCCCAGTCTGCTGAGACGAAATTGATGTCAGCAAAGGGACAGGATGGGCTGAACACAGGTCTTTCAGTCGTCTGCGAAGGAAGGAGGAGTTCAGGGTGAAGGAGGGTACAACTCACTACATCGTGGTTAGATAGCTCTGTCTTAGCTACTGCAATACTGTGGATCGAGTCTGAGTTGTTGGAGAACACCAGATCCAGAATATTGTTGTTGCGGGTAGGCTCAAGAATTACTTGCTGGAGAAGGGACTCCTCCGCGAAGTTCAGGAGTGCGAGAGCAGCCTGGCGGTCTGCTAAGGAGATGTTGCTTCCGGTCTCTATCAAAGAGGTCGCCCAGTTGATGAAGGGGAGATTGAAGTCTCCTGCGATGTGGAGTTCAGGAGTGTGTTCGATGCTGCTAATGAATTGTTGAAGGGCAACGAGACATTCATCGAACTTGTCGAAGGGGGCTGAAGGCGGTCTATAGATTCCCGAGATTACCATGTTTACTTCTTTGCTGTAGATGCAAGCAAGTTCGCAGTAGGTGTTGGAGAAAATCTTGGATTCTTCTGCTGTGATGGAGTTGTGGAGGTAGATGGCTGTTCCGCCACACGCACGGCTAACACGGTCCGCCCTGTAGCAGGTGTAGCCAGGGATGTGTATCTCTGCATCCAGGTGGTATGACTTGAGGTGGGTCTCCGTTAGGATGAAGAACGGCGTGTGTATTGGGTTGGATTCAATACGCTCTTGGAGGGCTTTGATCTTCCAGCGCTGGTTTGCAGTGCCGGGGTTCGTCCCTTGGATGTTGAGGAGAAAGGAGTTGGAGATCGGTAGGTTCCTTCTCACTGAGGGCTGTGCTGGAGGAAGTGAGCCTGAGGGGCTTACTGGAACTGAGCCTGAGGGACTCGCTGGAACTGGGGCAGCTGAGATGGGTAAAACATCGGAGGAGGTGGTAGCTGCTGAACCTGCTGAACGGGGACTAGGCGAGAGGATGTTAGGAGGTTCTGGAGAGAAGAGTGGACTATTGCGGCTATCTCTTTGCTCAAGTCCGCTTTCATTGAGGAAAGATGCTTAAAAAAATCTGCGTTGGAGTTGGGGATGTGTGATTCGTTGAAGCTAACCGCCCGTGTGCGGTTCGACCCGGCAGAGATGGGTGGAGTTGAAAAGCTACTCTCCGTCCTGGTTCTGCCTTGGCGGGGACCTCGATTGTCCTTATCCTGGGGTCTTGGCCTTTTGTCGTTTCTTGCGTTGGGAGGTTGACGGTTTAATTGAGATGGGGCTGAGGGTTGGTGGCCTCTTGGCGCCCTCTGCTGGAGATCTTTCTCAGTAGTAATGGTGCCTCTCATGTGCACTTTTCTACACGGTTTGTTCAGACAAGCACCTGTAGAGACAGCGTTCTGGCAGAGCAGTGGGTGAAAGAATCTGCATTTATCGTCCGCTTTGTGACAGCCTCGCTCGCCACCTCTACCGTTGTACTGGAATCTGGAGCACCATGGAGGGTGGTAGGAGGTGCAGTTATTTCCAGATATACCATGAGAGCAGTTCCCTTCGAGGAGTAAGGGGCATACGGCTTTGGAGTGGTCGTAGCAGGGCTTCTTCTTCTTGGAGTCTGTTTTCCCTGTGCGATCATTTCCATTTACCGTGGGGTTCCTAACAGCTTCGGTGTTAGGATGTTCGGTGATGACAGGCTGGTGGTGGGCGTGTTCGCTTTCAGCCGCGTGTTCAGCCGCGATGGTGGCGGCTATCAGAACTGGAGGTGGTGCTACATGCTCGGGAGCAATCTGAGATCCTAGACAGCAGGGACAGAGGTAGACTACCCCGGCTTCAAGGTCTAGTACTGAGTCTGAGTAGCACCCTAGGTGACTCGGGTTGTGGCAGAAATGGCAGGTAACTTCGCTCCCGGCGTTGGTGGAGGAGAAGGGGATGTAGTCGGAACTGCATTTCAAGCATTTCGACTCCCGACATCTGCGGATGAATCTGACGATATCGGCGGCAATAAGTTCCTTGTTCTTTGCCTTCGAAGCAGATATCTCCTTTGCGGGTAGAGGGTAATCTTCATGTAGACTGCAGAGGAGTTCGGCAGCAGCCTTGAGAGTGGGCAGCTTGATAGTGGCTGACTTGCCAAGGAGTTCGACATTTCTATCAGGGGTTGCATCAGGGTCATAGGCGTCGAGAAGTTCCTTGATTTCGGTTTCCGTGGAGATGGTCTTCAGTTTGCCGATGAACAAAGTGTCACTGTCAAAGTCCAACATGGTGTGGAAGCGCGATAGAAACGCTTCAGCGCGATAGTGTGTGTGCGGCGGTGCGACTCCTGTGTGTATATATATACTGCAGGATTTCCAGGGCTCCCTTCTTTTTCTGAAGTTGCTTTTCAATTGCTCTGATGGTATATTTGCGTGTGTGTGTGTGTGTGTGTGTGTGTGTGTGTGTGTGTGTGTGTGTGTGTGTGTGTGTGTGTGTGTGCGTGTGTGTGTGTGTGTGTCAGGCATTTGATTGCTGCTGAGTTCTATATAAATGTTTGATTTCCACGGAACACACCAAACAACACATATATTATATATATATATATATATATAAAAAAATGCAGCAGCAGATGAGAAAGACATATGGAAGAAATAATATAAATAAACAACATTAAATATATATGCTCAGAGTGAGACAGAGAGACAAAGAGAGAGAGAGAGAGAGAGAGAGAGAGAGAGAGAGAGAGAGAGAGAGAGAGAGAGAGAGAGAGAGAGAGAGAGAGAGAGAGAGAGAGAGGGGGACAGAGAGAGAGGCAGACAGATAGATAATAATAATAATAATACATTTAATTTAGAGGCGCCTTTCAAGACACCCAAGGTCACCTTACAGAGCATATAGTCATCATTCAAAACTATGTAAAACAGACTAGGAATAAAAGGAAAACAGAGGTTAAACATGAAGAAGAATAATAATTAATAACACTCAAAGACGCCTAAAGTGAAGGGGGGACCTCACTAACCACCCAATACAATACAATAGATAGAGAGAGACACAGAGAGAGACAGAGAGATATGTCCTGTACTATATATATATATATATATATATATATATATATATATATAAAAAATGCAGCAGCAGATGAGAAAGACATATGGAAGAAATAATATAAATAAACAACATTAAATATATATGCTCAGAGTGAGACAGAGGGACAAATAGAGAGAGAGAGAGAGAGAGAGAGAGAGAGAGAGAGAGAGAGAGAGAGAGAGAGAGAGAGAGAGAGAGAGAGAGAGAGAGAGAGAGAGAGAGAGAGAGGGGGACAGAGAGAGAGGCAGACAGATAGACAGATAGATAGATAGAGACAGAGATAGAGAGAGACAGAGAGAGAGACAGAGAGATATGTCCTGTCCAGAACACCTAAGAGCTTAAAAACGGTGTCAACCCGGAACATTCTTTAGAGAGAAGTTGGTAGTTTGGATGAAATACAAGTTATCTTCATCCCTCTCAAGCAAAATAAAACCAACTTGATATCGAAGTTAAATATTAGGTTTGATCCAAATTACCCTGTTTATTACCTGAACACTTTGTATGAATGTGTTGAAGTAGGTAAGGACTTTTAATGCAAGCTTACCAAATGGATGAAATGCACTAAAATGTAAATTCTCTGCTAAATCTAAATACCTCAACATTGTATTTAAGTACAGCAATTGTGGCAAAAAAAATGCTGGTCACTTTCTTTCGGAAATAAATAAAAACCGAGGATCTTTGTGCTTCTTAAGCGATGAATACAATTGCCGGGATATGCATCGAAAGGAATAAGATTAAATTACTACTCTTATGTGGAGTGGGATGTGATTTGAGGAAAATAAGTATTTGTATTATTTGTATAACATTTGTAAGCAAAAAACAACCTTTCTAGATCATTTCCGAAACTTTTCTTTACCTTACTTTTCCATTTTGAAAGACATTTTTCCTATAATTGGTATTATGATGAACGTAATATAAAACCAATTTCTGGGTCAGTTTACATACTTAATTATGCATCCATAATTGATTCTTTCTTCACTTCCCTGGGGGACTGTTTGGATCTATTTACTAACAATGCTGTTTACTCTTATTCTAACTAGGTTTTTTCGTCGAAATGTGTCAGTGTTGTCATCTCTCATTAAATTAGTTACACGGTAATTTAAACAGGCTGGCTTACGGGATAACTGTGTGTGTGTGTGTGTGTGTGTGTGTGTGTGTGTGTGCGTGTGTGTGTGTTTGTGTGTGTGTGTGTGTGTGTGTGTGTGAGTGTGTGTGTGTGTGTGTGTGTGAGAGAGATTTGTGTGTTTGTGTGTACTTGTGTGTGTGCGTGCGTGCGTGCGTGCGTGCGTGTGTGCGTGTGTGCGTGTGTGTGTGTGTGTGCGCGCGCGGGTGTGCGCGTGTGTGTGTGTGTTTGTGTGTGTTTTTGTGCGGGTATGTGTGCCAATCCTTTTTTGGCAAAGGTTGTAACCTTTACCTGCTGACTGTATCACACTGCTAAATTAAATCGCTGCATCGCATTACATAAAAACACACACACACACATGCATGATTGCATACAACACCACATCATAATACCCGTATAAGGGTGGATCCTTTGCAGCTCTCCCAGAGAAACCTAATAGGCTATTAACATTAATTTAGCCTCAACACCAGAACTTAAAAATCTACCACCGGCCAGAGAGAGGGAGAGAGACAGGGACAGAGAGAGAGAGAGAGAGAGTGAGTGAGTGAGTGAGTGAGTGAGTGAGTGAGTGAGTGAGTGAGTGAGTGAGTGAGTGAGTGAGTGAGTGAGTGAGTGAGTGAGTGAGTGAGTGAGTGAGTGAGTGAGTGAGTGAGTGAGTGAGTGAGTGAGTGAGTGAGTGAGTGAGTGAGAGAGAGAGAGAGAGAGAGAGAGAGAGAGAGAGAGAGAGAGAGAGAGAGAGAGAGAGAGAGAGAGGATAACAACAGGATAACAACAGATAAAGTATGCCAATTCGAAGCCCCAACCACTAGACCTGATATCCATGAAGCAAGGGAGATGAGAAGAGAATGACAGGGTGAAGGAAGAGAAGGAGCCGTCAACAAATGAAGAAGGCAAGAGGAAGGATAAGACTGAGGTGACATAGACATGAGTGTGGCACTAATGAATATGAATAAGACCAGCTCAATGTAAGAAGTGATGAATGAACGCCGATTCATTTATTTGTTCTAGGAGGAGCTTGGTGATTTAACAAGCCCTCAATCCCCTGCACCACACCATGGGGCCAAACACCATTCACTCACTGTGTTTGAGACTGTGTGCCTGTGAGTGACTGTAGTCACGTTTCCATCTAAAGGTTGAAGCAAATCTTTAGAAAGTTTGCAAAAAAGAAATTCAAATTAGGTGCATTTCCATCAAGTGGTTGGAGCGGAAAAACTACACACATTCCAGGGCATGTCGTATCCTTTGTTTTGATAACATCCTGTTAGGTCCTGATAGTGGAATTGCGTTGTTTTCCATCTAAAATAGCTGTAATGTATTTTTTCTTCGATGAGAGCAAGGACAAGTTTTACCTCTTCAGCGGTCCACACGTATCTATTATTCACATTGGCCATCTTTTTCATGGAATTATTCAAAGGACACATTGTACATATTTATAATTCGAAATTTGTCGCAGTTGATGTCGTCAGGGTGGCTATAGAGCTCGTAAGTCGCCATTGCTCATGGGACCTATGAGACCGAAAGAAAAGAATGGGCGTCAATGGAGAGAAAGTAATTATTTTCTGATCCCAGTCTTTATATGCCCCAGATTACACATATGTTGTTTGTGGATTTAAATGATAATTTTTCATGCAAAGAAAACTATAATTTAGCGGGTAGGAGTTTGATACGGTTCGTTTTTGTGTGGGGCCCTTTGTGGACTACAACTCCCGCTGCTCTCGACGCGTATGATATACGTCACCACCACTCTGTGTGTGTGTGTAGAGAGTCTACAGAGCACATGAGCCGAGTTACGAATTCAGCAGAAATTAAAAGTGAGAGACATAGAGGAGCCATTGGCCTACAAACTTGTTTAAGAGGAATGAACTAGTGACATGATAAAGACCATTATTTAACAAAAAAATGGCCTTATGGTCAATGTGGTCATTTACAATCCAACAAACAATGCAACTAGAGTTGACGATAAACTAAATGCGTGTGTGTGTGTGTTTGTTATTTGTGTATGTGATCTGAAGGTGAGTGAAGGAACAAAATCATTATTTTAGTCTCCTCTGGTGCTTTTTCTATCTTCTTCTGGTCTCTCTACTCTCTCTCCTGTGTATCGCTGTGTTTGACTGGCCTCTCTACCCTCTCTACTGTTTATTGCTTTGTTTGACTGGTCCCTCGCTCCTCTCTCCTGTGTGTTGCTGGGTTTGACTGGTCTCTACCCTCTCTACTGTGTTTTGCTGTGTTTGACTTGTCTCTCTACCTTCTCTCCTGTGTATTGCTTTGTTTGACTGGTCTTTCTCCTCTCCCTCTTGTGTATTGCTGTGTATGACTGGTCTCTCTCACCTCTCTCCGGCCCTGTGTATTGCTTTGTTTTAATGGTATCTCTTTCCTCTTGCCTGTGTTATGCTGTGTTTGACTGGTTTCTCTCCCCTCTCTCCGGTCCTGTTTTGGACTGGTCTCTCTCTATGGAGCCAGTTTCCTGCCATAATTCAAACCTGAAAAAAAAAGTTTCAAAGGCTTGTAAGTCTGGGTTTGAAAACTCAACACCTTGTAAAAAAGATTTTGCAACACAGAAAAAAGAGATTATAACCATTTAGCTCTAAACCTATTGGTTGCTCTCGGCTGACGTACATTCCAATCACATGTGCCGTTCACCGGGCTGTGCGTGATTGACAGTGCTCTGCCGATGAAAAGAATGTGATTGGAATGTACGTCAGTACATTCCAAGGGGTCAGACAACTATCACACCGCCCAGACTCCCCCATCCGCCAACACCCGCATGGGGATAAGGGAGGGACGAAGGATGTACACGTGCCGTTCACCGGGCTGTGCGTGATTGACAGTGCTCTGCCGATGACAAGAATGTGATTGGAATGTACGTCAGCCGAGAGCAACCAATAGGTTTAAAGCTAAATGGTCCCGCCCCCAGGAAAGTTTTTTTTTTCTTCAGACTTGACTGTCAGGAGTTTCAAAACATATGCGCGACAGAACACTGCCAATATTCACGTGACTCAAAGCTTGCGCCTGTGTGGTCAAATCTCTGAAAAGTCAATGCTGAAAAGTCAGTTCTGAAAAAATACGTTGCAATGGCGTAAACGTACACCTTTACAAGTTTTTAAAACTAAATATACAACCTTTCAAAACTTATTTCTCAATGTATGAACACCTGTTTGCAGAATCCCATTTACAAGGTTTCAAAACCGGGAAACAATGAAATACACTGTTAGAACAGTGCCAGATTTGAAACTCTGCAAATGCGCTGGTGAAATTGTTTGTACTTTGAAAATGTGTTGGTGAAAATGATGAAGAAGATAAAATAGAAAAATCATGTTTACAGATGTTTGAATTTTTGTTAGAATTTTTTTCAGGTTATAATCTCTTTTTTCAGTGTTGCAAAACCTTTTTTACAAGCTGTTGAGTTTTCAAACCCAGACTTACAAGCCTTTGAAACTTTTCTTTTCAGATTTGAATTATGGCAGGAAACTGGCTCCATATCTCTCCCCTCTCTCCGTCCCCTCCTGTATATTGCTGTGTTTGACGGGTCTCCCTCCCCTCTCTCCTGCCCTGTGTATTGCTTTGTTTTATTGGCCTCTCTTTCCTCTCGCCTGTGTATTGCTGTGTTTGACTGGTATCTCTCCCCTCTCTCCGGCCCTGTATTGCTGTGTTTGACTGGTGCGTCTCCGGCTCTGTGTATTGTAGGGTTGGGAATCTCTCGGCAGCTCACGATTCGATAAGATTCAGATTCAGAGGTCAACGATTCGATTCTAAAACTATTATCGTTTGCTACTCAGAGTTCGCCAATCACTTCCTACTTTTGTGATGATCATTAAAGACAATCAACAAATCAATTACCTTATCTAATATTTTATATTAGATAAAGTAGGTTCTCTGCGCAGAGAACCCGCGGACAGAAAGGAACGTTTTCTGTAGCGCTCTGCAGCAGAAGAACAGAATATATATATTTTTTGTTAAATTTAAATTCCGATTAGTAATTATCTGCATCGAGACGGAATCGTTCTAGAGAGAATCGCAATGCATCGAAGAATCGATTATTTTTCCCATCCTTAGTGCATTGCCGTGTTTGACTGGTCTCTCTCCCCTCTCTCGTGTATTGCTGTGTTTGACTGGTCTCTCTCTCCTCTCTCCTGTGTTTTGCTCTGTTTGACTGGTGTTTCTCCCCCCTCTCCTGTGTATTGCTGTGTTTGACTGGTCTCCCTCCCCTCTCCTGTGTATTGCTGTGTTTGACTGGTCTCTCTCCCCTCTCTCCTGTGTATTGCTGTGTTTGACTGGTCTCTACCCTCTCTCCTGTGTATCGCTGTGTTTCACTGGACTATCCAAGTCAACGTGTTAACGCTAATATCTTTCCACATTTCCTCATTGTCAGCCACAAACTCAATTAATCACACCAAGTTATTTTCCCTGTGTGCTTGTGTTGGTGTGTGTGTTTGTTTGGGTGTTTGTGCATTCGTGTATGTGTTTGTGTGTGTGGATACGTGTGAGTGTATGTGACATATGCATGTGTGTGTGTGCGTGCGTGCGTGCGTGTGTGTGTGTGTGTGTGTGTGTGTGTGTGTGTGTTTGTGTGTGTTAGTGTGGTGAGCCCTCCTTCATTTAGAGTTGCTCTATAATTAATATGGTTCAACCCTCTCCTACTGTTTGAAGTGTGTCAAACGATCCGTCACAATCCAATGTTTGTGTTTTGTTATATTGCCAAAGTTTCTTCTGCTCTTCAAGTCGTTTCCTTGTGCAAGACAGACAATCTGGATCAAGAAGAGAGTATGTGATGGTGTATTCTGTAACACATAAGGACATCCACCTCTGCTTTTCTGTCTCTCTCTCTCTCTCTCTCTCTCTCTCTCTCTCTCTCTCTCTCTCTCTCTCTCTCTCTCTCTCTCTCTCTCTCTCTCTCTCTCTCTCTCCTTTCTACCACTTCTCTTTGCTTCTTTATTAGCCCTTATTGTTTCTGTAACTCTTTTCCTTTTATTTTTTCTCAAATTCTGTAAAAGTCATACTGCAGCCTATACCGTAAGTCGAAAACTCTTGACATTTTCAGGTATGGTTACCATAACCCCCTCTACCCATAAACCCAGATTTGTGGTACTGCACCCAAAGGTGGCGCTATTGTAAAAATCATGAATTAGGCTTATTTCTCCTCACCAGATTGACCTTGACTCAAAATTCTTTAAGAATCTCTAGAATCAGACGCATCTTTTTCACCCTGGTCTTCTGCTCTAAATTGTTTTACTTTTTCCACAATTTCATAGAAAAGCCAAACGTCCCCAGTCTCAACCCGTTTAGCCTATGTGACCATTTTGTTCTTGTATAACTACCATACGGCTATCATTAGGTGGATACCATTAACAGTGCAAATGTTCAGATCTGTACTCTTTTAAGAAAGCCCTTAATTCTCTTGTGAAATGTGTGCTTGGTGGTTTCTTGATGCTGTGTGCTTATCAATAGACATTTTCACGATGTGAATGAGGCTTCATGCAGTTCAGGAATGTCAGTGACTGAACTGACATTCAGCCACTGAATGAAAAAAATAGAGAGATGAGTTTGGTTGCTGCAGCAGACGTAGCTCTATAGCTACACCAAATGTGTTGTTTGTGAACAGGCTGTGTGAGCCCTGACGTCCCATCCACTGATTGTTGTTTTACTGCATTTAGCGTCTTCGTCCGGAGGTGAAGGTGAAAGTGTCCACAGATCCTCCGGCCTCGGGTTATGGAGTTTGAATACAATTGTTCAGCTGCAAACTGTTGGGGTTTCAAGGATGAATTATAGACACTAGTTATTTTTGGTTTTGCTTTTTTTTGGTGAAACCTGTGTTTCACCAAAAGTAATAAATTATAATTTCAGGATGACCAAAATATAGAGGAAGAGGAAGGGAGAAGAAGTGTGGAAAAAACCCTAATGTACTTGAAACGAACAGCCCAGGGTAGAGAAAAATAATCTCAACTTCTCATTTTTGCAAGCAGTCGGTACGTGACAGACATGGCTTTTCCACAGTAAAAGGACTCTTTGACTTCTCTGCGAGTGAGTCAGACAGTTTTGGTCAGACAGGGAAGTTGGCGGCGGTGGTGTGGGGTGGAGGGTGAGCAGTCGTGTGGGTGGCTCACAGCTAAATATACACCTCAGCAGAGCAGTCTATCTGTGTCCATACCACCAGGGTGGATTGCGACAGATTTCTACAACCAATTGCATGCGTGAATGATGTATTGACCACAATGTTGGAGATATATATGAGGACCTCCGAGTCTGCCAAAACATGCACAAATGCAGACACAAACACACACACACGCACACACATTTTTATTCTTTATTTGAATCCACCTATCAAATTGCAAGAGACAGGATTCAAATGTTTAAGAGATGAGATAGGTCTTTGCTCAAGGGTACAAAAAACATCTCCTGCGCCACACGGCCAGACTGCCTATCACTGCTGATATGGAGCAGAACTTTGCTAATTGTTTAGATTCTCTGCTGGAGAGCCCTGCCAGCCTTAACCCACTGAAAACACGGTTGTGGACATGCCCCAAGCTGCCAAAAATAAACACTATTAGCTTGCATTGGTAACCTAGGTCCCTTGGTATTTCCAGAATGGGCTGGTATTTAACGATTGTATCATTGGAAGCAATTTCCATGTACAGATCAAACACACAGCCTATCTCAAGTAAGAGCACTTCCCTTCTGTCTCTTTTTAAAAACACAACATCAGGGGTATTTGGGATGTTACACATCACATCAATAGAGCAGTTAAACCATTCCGGCATGATGCGTGAATGTTTGTACATGGTCACATTTTCTAGAAATACTTCTTTAAAGGGGACCTATTATGCTTTTCGACTTTTATGACCTATAAACGTTGTTATAATGATTGATAGTCATGTTTAACCATACACAAAAAACTGTGTAGATTTTCGGGAAAATCTTCCTCTCATCTGGGCGCTTTCAGCATTCTCTGTCAACGGGCAGATTTGACCAGGCATATGGGGGCGCGGCAGGAGTGCCTCTACGTAGATGATTTCTCGGAAATGTGAACAAGTGAATGCAAACGTTGTCCTGAGTGTTTAGCGCTCTGCACAGCCACCCCAGACTGTCAGCAGGGAATACGTCGAAATGCATGTACGTCATTATTTGACACTTTAGTATGGTTAAACATGACTATCAATCATTATAACAACGTTTATAGGTCATAAAAGTCGAAAAAGCATAAAAGGTCCCCTTTAACATCGCTGGGAATCGTGGCATGGCGTGCAATATACAGTCCTTTGTACATAGTACAGCCATTCACAATATGGGCAACTGATTCAAGTTGATGGCTAGAGTACATTATACAGTGTGGATGGTGGTGTACAGGGTACCATAATGCCAGATTGTATTTGGTAGGTAGCACCTACAGCCTAGCTTTGGCAGTGAAACAGAGGATGTCCTCCCCAACAGCAACATTTCTGTACATGGAGTGGGAAGCAGAGTGGTCGGCAAAGTCTAGGCATGCTAGCTTTCCCTGCATTCTAAGTCCAGTCCAGTGTTGTTTGGTCTCTGATTGTTTTATGCTAAGAAGGAATCTCCTTGCTGTTGTGTTCTGTAGTAGGTGTTGTGCCTCGTTGTGGTAAACAGTAGCCTCTGCGGTTACAGATGGGTCGGTGACAACTGCATCAGATGCCTGTGGTACTGTGTGTGAGTTGTGTTGTGTCCATTCCAGTTTGACTGTCATTCTGTTGCACAGATCATTTAGGTCCGGCCAGTCCGACCGAACTCCAAAGCCTGTGCCTTGTATGTCCAGTTTCCCGCTGCTTTTCCTCCCAAAGCCTAGGAAGTAGGGTTGCCGCGGTGTGGACATTTTCACACCGAGTAATACACTCGTGTTAACATCCGTATTACCGAGTATAAACGGTATAAACTTTGAAACTAGGTCAACCGCCATCTTCTCCGGCAATTCTCCTCTCACACTCGGTGACAGCGTCTGGCAGCGTGCCAAGTCTTCTAATGTTCTTTATATAATAGTATAATATAATTGTATGTATAATATCACGGCCAAAAGCTCTGTGCGCCTTCCGGATGGCCGTAGGGCGGGGAGCTCTCGTTGGGATTGGGTTTAGCGGGGTCTGTTTACCGGCGTTGCTATGGTTACCGGTCTTGTAAGGAAGTGCGCCAATTCTCGGCGCGCCAATTCTCTTCCGCATAGAGCAGAACTGTGACCTATTCTACACATTTTAATTTTCTTAATTATAATTATATTATTAATTTTTACTGACATTTTTCTTTTATTGCTGAAAAAAAAAAAAAAGCGTCCAGTTTCATGACTGCAGGGAGTGGGGAGGAATCAATTAGATCGATTCTGTTCTTATTGGCACAAAATAGCTCCTGTGCCTGCTCCCCCCACTCACCCGCAATGTTGATGTTATGGCCAAGATAGGTGTATGACTCGTGGCATGAGTAGACCCTGATAGGCTGTCCCATTATTGTGAAGGAGGGTGGTTTGTCAGATTTGCACACTGACAGAGCCACTTGAGTTGGTGTCCACAGATCACCTGCAGAAAAGATCCCTTATATACTGTACATGTTATATGTTATGATGTCCGCAAAGGGCTGAGATAGATGGATCTCCTCCATTGCATTCAGCATCATTTTGTGGGATAGTGTTCCAAAGGCATCTCTAACATCTAGGAATACAGTATAAAGTTTACATGATTCATGTTTAAAATCATCAATTCCTGTTTTAAGGCAGAACACATGCTCGTTCATCCCCTGTCTGTCTATGTAAGCTTTTTGTTTGCGTGAGAGGATGCCTGTTTCCACAAGCCATGGGAGGATTTTGTAGACAGTGGGAATGAGAGATGTCTCTCCGTGTGGATGGGTCAGTTGGAATGTTGTTTTTCTATGGATGGGGGCCCCCTTCCATGATCCTGGCACCTTTCCATTAATCAAACAGGTGTTAAATAAATATGTTAGCATTTGGGTGGACTGGGGTTTTCTGGCTTTGATGGTCTCATATGTCACCCCATCGTATCCACTGGCAGGTTATTTGGCAGGTGGGAAATAACTTTATCTACTTCTTCAAAAGTGAATTTAGCAGTGGATGGATAATAATCTGGGATAACTGACTCTATGCTTGTGGACTAAGGGGGTGGGGTCAGCGTTTGGATCGGGGGAGTTTGACATTTGGCCATATATAAACGTCAGTAGTATCATTGACAGTTGGCGGGGGGGAGGGAAGCATGCTATTATTTAAACGTGCGGTGCTGCCATAGGTATGAGCGATGGTTGGATGACGTCTCTCACGAAGATCAACTGTTTCTCAATCCAGGAAGTAATGGAAGCCAGTGTAAACTCTGTTGGATATTTATCGCTCAATGGAAACTTTTTTAGAATCTGTGTCGCGTATTTCAGGAGTGTTAATCCAAACTCTTTCCCGTTGTTATTTCCTCTGCGGAATATTACATTTTGGAAGAATACTCCGGTTAGGATTGAAGCCACTTTACTCCACTTCGCTGGATCGCTGGAGCAGGCAAAGTAAGCTCTTTCTTGGAGTAGATTGGTATCCATTGATTTCTTGAAATGTCTATCATGAGTTGAACATTGCCCATTCATGGCATTGTTGGCGCACGTAGTTGTTGGCGCACGTAGTTGTTAAAATCCACGGGGGGGTCTTCACCGTCTGATGGTGTTTGCGGGACGGGGTCATGGGTTTGCCTCAGTTGTTTGTAGATGCGGCCGCTGGCCAGGGCTTTTTTGAAGGCGATCCGTAGCACTGTGACTAGGCACATGTTAGGTACTAATGTCTAAAGCATATCTTTCTCTGCTGCATTAACGATGGCAGTTACGACTGCCATCATTAATGCAGACACACACACGCACACGCACACACACACACACACACACACACACACACACACACACACACACACACACACACACACACCTGGGCTGTGTTCCAACATCCATACTATCCGTACTTACTAGCCTAAGTTTGAGTACATAGGGCGTTCCGATTCAGATCGAGCAAAAATAAGTTTACTGAAAGGACCCGGATGGTGTACTCAAAACGGTCAAAACGGTATGTGGTGATGTACACTTTTCGTACTCAAAGTCAGCCATCTTAACTATGTAGCGGAAGAGGGCGGAGCCAGGCTGAGCCAAAGTCTGCGCACATTAATAGTCATTTTGTAGTTTTTATAGCTTTTATAGCTTTTTATAGCTGCTAGGCGTAAAGAGTTCACCATTCAAAGCGGGATGTTTATTGCGGGGGAGGAGCCATGGCGGTAATCGTGATCGTAATTTCCGGTTAGTGCACCACGTATTTGATTTCGAAAAGCACAGACATCTGAAAATTAGCGCACTTAGTGAGTGCGGATAGTGTACTGCATTCAAACACAGACACGTGCACAAACAAACTCCCCACTGCGCTGCCTCCTACCTACTGAAGCGGTTGCCTCTTATGTTTCCCTTTTCTGAGCGGTTTATTTTTAAAGCTTGCGGTGAATCAGAGAGGAGATGAGCGTAGGTAGAGACGAGGAGGAGGTAAGGGGGAGAGTGGAGGAGGAAGGAGGAGAGATCAGAAGAGAGAGCGGGTTGGTGAGGACCAGATAGGAGGTGGGGGGGAGGGGGGGCAAGGGGACAGGAGGAGTGATAATGAGAGCCAAGGAGGATGGCAACAAAAAAAATAGGAAATTATATTCAGCCAAAACCCATCAAAATAGGGAATGTAAACAGAGCAAGAGGAGAGTTCACTGCAGAGGACTGAAGGTATTTAATATTCATTCTATCTCGACGTTTGGCGCCAGGTTTACACCAACCCAGTGTGTACCAGTGTGTTCTGCTGGTAGGTGGAATCATCTCTCTTTGTGGGGACTTCAGGTCATTGTGCTGTGTATTGTCTTCTTTATGTCTAAATAAGCGTTTGTGTGTGTGTGTGTGTGTGTGTGTGTGTGTGTGTGTGTGTGTGTGTGTGTGTGTGTGTGTGTGTGTGTGTGTGTGTGTGTGTGTGTGTGAAATGTGCAATGGTTAACGGACTGCATTTGTTTCACACTGTCTGAACAGTGCCATTTGTGATTACTACCTCACTTTATCCCCTTTGTACGCACTTGTACTCCGTCAGCTGACTTGAGCAGTCAGGGTTAGGTATCTTGCGAGGGAAGACCTGGGCACTTAGGAAGATACAGGGATTGTACCAGCAACCTTCCGTTTGTCAGACAGCACACTCTACCTCCTGAACCACTGCCGCCCTGTGTGTGTGTGTGTGTGTGTGTGTGTGTGTGTGTGTGTGTGTGTGTGTGTGTGTGTGTGTTTATGCGTGCATGTGTGTATGTGTGTGATTGGCGACCAGCTGGGGTCTGATCCTCTGAGCGGCGATCAGGTCCTGTTCGCTTCATTTCCTTGTAGCCGTGCTGCGAGCATCAAACCCATAAACACGTGTTTGCTTACTAGCTCACGTTCACTTTTACAATCAAGCATGTATTCGCTTATTCACTTAAACGCCAGTCACAGAGCTCCGAAGGCTCCTACCTCACCGCTTTCACTTCGTGGTGTGCTGATGGTCTAGTCTAAATGTGCTTTGACATCGTAGGTTCAGACCCTCCCAGGCCGTGATGCTCAGCCTTTGTCAAACAATAAAAGCATTGTATGTTCAGACCCTCCAAGGCTGTGATGCTCAGCCTTCATCAGAAAATAAAAACTGAATTTGTCAAAAGCACAAACAGTCCAATTCCAGCCTTTGAGCTAATGACAGACTCAACATACTTTGCTAACAAACATATTTCCCATCTTTGGCAGAATGAAGTTCTATGATCCTCATCAAGCAACTAGTAATACTAAACAAACATAAATATGTGTAAGAATCTTTGGGTCAACAGTAAGTGTCCGTTGTGTTGTGTGGTGATAGAAG
Source organism: Gadus macrocephalus (assembly GCF_031168955.1). Taxonomy (NCBI): domain Eukaryota; kingdom Metazoa; phylum Chordata; class Actinopteri; order Gadiformes; family Gadidae; genus Gadus; species Gadus macrocephalus. Next base: position 22,495,879 of record NC_082396.1, on the reverse strand, counting down.
CTCTAGCAGCCTAGGGATATTTACACCACCATGTGCACGCATGTTGTGCAATATCGCAAAAGGAAACTAATGTGCGATAGCAATCAATAAGTCTTTAGTCATGCATTGCACACACCATGCAAGGACCAATTGACAGTGTTTTACATCATAGACGCGGTTGTCTCTGGTTCTCTAGCAATACGTCAGTACGCTGAGAGCTATTCTGCCCAAAATAAAAGGCTTTCATTTTCTGGTTGGAGTCAACCCAATCAGCCGTGAAAACAAAGCAGAATTTTAAGTGCAGGAGGATTCTATGCTAATACGACTCATATCACACACTAATGACAGCATTAGTGCGCACCCCGAGGGACCCCGTGGGCTGCTCGTCTTCAGAACCTCTTAGTGGAGTTTGAAACCAGCCATCATCTGTTATCAAACTGCTCAAGATCTGTAAGTCGTATTCTACCACAAGCAAGCTAAAATCATCCTAAGTATGTCTGCAAACATGTCACACAATTAATTTTTTTGCTATTGTGATTGTAATGGTATAATAATCATCGCAATTGCGGAATCGACCAATATCAGTATTGCATTTCCTCATGTAGTTATGCACTGTTGGGATGAGGATGAGGATGATGATGATGATGATGATGATGATGATGATGATGATGATGATGATGGTGATGGTTGATGTTAAATTAACATTTCATCATTCGGAGCTAATCTCTGTGTACCAGAGCCCATTCTGAAGAAGCACCCTGTCTGCTAGGGCTGTACGGTATGGACTAAAATGTGTATCACGGTAAGATTTAAGGCATAGACGGTAACGCTATTATCTCAGGGTATGTTAATTTGATCTACTAATTTCGATATAAATGCTTCTGAAGTGGTAAAACACTGGTTAGGCAGCAAAACTGCATAGAAAAAATTAAAAAATCTTTTCTCAAGTTACTTCAATCTCTGAAAAACACAAATATCTAATAGTATGGAATTCTTTCTCCACTTGCTCGCGGACCTTGCCGTATAATTTTGGCATCTCAATTTGGCTGAAGTGTGTGCGGGCAGCTACGTTTTTGGACCATCTCTTTAAAGCCTTTTCTATCGTAATCTTGGGAAACAATGTCCTTACAAAGGTAAACAGTGACAGCGTTTGTCATCTTGATCCACCTGAGGCTTTTTTTTGTCATAAGGACTGGTTTTAGAAAATGCCTGCGGAAGCGATGTCTGAGATGCAGAGACAGTTTCACGGTACCAGCGTCGGTCTCGTACGGTGTGGAATGAGAGCTTGTGAAGGGACTCACTGGGAGAGGAAATGGGTCATCAAATAAGAAATCCAATTTTCTGTTTACCTTTTTTAAGTGAACAACCAAAAAATGTTAAACTTATATACTAAGTTCTCTCTCTCTCTCTCTCCCTCTCACTCCTTCAGATCTGTGTCTACACTGTCCTCATCGTCAGTGACACCCTAATGAACCGAAGGTGCATCTGGGTATTTTCCTCCTTCTTTGTGAATAAAAAGATCTCTGAATAGTCAGTGACGTGTTACCCGGCTCCCGGCTTAAAATTCAGATTAAGCAACTTGATTGCTCAAGGAGTAAGGGACAGATGAATAAAAGGAGAGTGATGGAGAAATAGAGAGCCACAGAGAATAAGAGAAGTGATTTGGTTTTGGTTCTTAATAAGGATGTTAAGAAGTTGTTTAATTCTCTTATAGGTCTGCCTCTTCTATATTTTGTATAGACATTTGTTTCATGTTGACATGCAGACCTTCTCTATTTCTCTCTGTCTCTCTCTGCCTTTTGGTATTTGATTCTATAATGGGAAAACACCATTATGTTAATTGTTAATGTAAAAGAGAATTGTTCTATCTTGTTGAAATAGCACATTTAAATCCAGGACCTGCCAGAGCAGTTCACAATGTGTTTGCCCTCTAAAGTCACCCACTGACACACCTTGCATCTCCAATGATAAGCTTGGAAAAGTTGAATAGATTAAGGGAAGATCTAATAGATCCACAGCTTATCAGCTGCTGCCAGAGGAGAGCGCTCCACTGCAGCTTGCTTTAATCCCTCAAATGCCTCTCTGGATACCATGCGGTCAGACAGACAGACAATGAACCCTCAGGCAGATAGCAGTTTGTGCAGACAGACAGTCGATCGGACAGTGACCCCAGCAGAAATAAACACAAACTATTTCACTTCCTCCAACACCTCCTTGATGTTTGTCATGTTCGACATTGCACAACTGTGAGTGATGACCTCAAATATTATCTGAATAGATGAACACCTTAACCAACACACAGATGTGTTTCCAATAGATGTGTAAGAGTGTGCTATTCCCCGTGAGCCAGAGAGGCAGACGTCCCTGCAGAGCTGTCTCTGGACTATAATAAGCTCTGATGAATCACAACAGCAGTGGTGGTTGAGTGCTGTGGAGATAAGGAGCGGAATGGTTTGTAATCACTGGGTGCTGGTCAGAGAGCTGTATCTTCTAAGTAAGATGTCATCTCATGTGGTGGTGCTGGAAGCTGTCAGCCCTCTGATGGCCCACCTGACACATGCAGCCTGTCTGATTGGTCCAATTTGTCCTAAACTGTCTCCATCTCCTTGATTGACACAGGAAGCCGACCAGTAAGGCCAGGAGATCCCCAGGCAGCAGAGTGCAGGGACTTCTTTTGCTGTGTATATAGAAATGTTTTCCCTTCAACCATCCCCTTTTATTCAAACATAGGAATATTCAAAAAACAACAAATTATCAAACCTCTTCCAGTTGCAAGCACCATCTGCAAAAAGCATGCCTTGATATATTTTCGCCATAGCAAACAAATGTTAAATGGACTGCATTTATAAACTTTAATGAACACTAAAATTTGTGTTTGGTCGATTATTTCTCTGGTGTAACAATGCTTTTTGGCAATAAATCTTATACCGTTGGAAAGCCTGTTTAGTTCCCTTTCAAATGGTGCCATTTCTAAGGAACATCCATTTGTATGATGAGCAGCAGCGCTGAGTATGTGGGTTGTGCCCATGAAAAATTTGCCTGATCTTTACTGCCATTGCCAAACTGGTTATTTTGCTGTTCCTATCGACACTTTTTTTGAGCTTCTGCTACCACCAGGTGCTGCCAATCAGGTGCCTGATTGGCACCTGATTGGCAGCACCTGTGAGCATGGGCCCTACACATAAGCTGTGTTCGAAATCGTTCCCTATCATGGATGTAGTGCACTAAATAGGGTGCACGCCATTTTGTAGGGTGTTCGAATTCTCAGTGGTCCACTATATAGGGCACTATATAGTGGACTTAAAATAAGGTACATACGATGTTCCCTACATGTTACTCCCGTATACCACAATGCAATGCGGTTGTATTTTTCCAGGGGAGAAGAAGAAGCCGAATGACCGCGAAAACTAATACATTTAATGATGGAGTCTCCGGCTTTCGTTTAGAAATGTCAACAATTTATTTGGGATTTGACATAGAATATTGAACATTAAAAATTAATTAAACAAGGAAATGTAACATTCAACATCAATACAACCTCCAGCTTTCGTCGTGAGTGCCAGGTTTGTTTACATGATGTGGGCGCATCTGTCTGCGTCACACAAATACCCGGTGCATTTACTGACGCAAATGACGTTTAGAAATGTTCAGCGTAGTGTCCGAATTCTCGTTCCCTATTCCCTATATAGTGCACTATATCATGTACACTATATAGGGAATAGGGAACGAGTGTATAGGGAACGATTTCGAACACAGCTATAGACTCAGGGCATGCAAAGTGATTACAGGGAGAACAGGAAAAGTGTGTCACAGAAGAACAGTGTCTCTGTGATTGTGAGTGTTTGTGAGTTTGTGTCAATGTGATTGTGAGTGTGTGATTGTTGGTGTGTGAGTTTGTGTGATTGAGAGATTGTCTGATTGTGAGTGTGTGTGAGTTTGTTTGATTGTTACTGTGTGAGAAGTTGTGATTGTCTCTTACAGTTTCAGAATCAGCGGTTTCTTCCATTTTCTCGTCTAACCCAGATAGTCGCTAAAATCTGCGTGTTCTGCTCCTGTGAACACAGCACGGCACGGCCACGGCAACAACATTAGCGTGGAACAGGAGCCATTAAAAAAGTGTGCGACACTGTGACTCAAGTGGCTGCATTTGATTGGCAAGATCATTTTGTCAGGTTTTTATTGGTTCAAATAGTCACGTGATAGAAATGTTTGCGGAAGACGTCCCTCAGGGAGAGAAATAGATCTTGCATGTAATAAAAAAAACGATATAAAAAAAGAAAGTAACGACCGTCACATAGCCAAATGGAACAGCGTAAAAGTACCGTTCTTTCTTAAAATTTATACTCAAGTAAAAGTAAAAGTATGTTGCAATATAACTACTCCTAAAATTACAATTAATCCAAAGAGTTACTCAAGTATATGTAACAGAGTAAATGTAGCGCGTTACTGCCCACCTCTGCTCAGGGGTAGTATGATTCAGAAGATTTTCAGGGTACAAATGTCAGGATATGTTCTTCACATATACGGCCCATCAGGAGAATATCAGGACTTACACGTGTGTCTGAAAGCAGCTAGTGTTTGAGCATTTGATTACATTATAAAATTAGTCAATTTATGGTAACAGGGGTAATTGTTCAATGGAAAGTGTAGTGTACTAAGCATGCAAATCAATTATTAAATAGATAATGTCTTAACTGGGTGAGTGTCGCTGCGGTGGGTGGGTGTGCGTGTGTGTTCTTACCTGCGCGTGTGTTGATGTTATGTTTAAAATCATAACGTCTTACCTGGGCGAGTGTGTCGCTGCCTTTGTCTTGACGTGCGGTGTGTGTGCGCGTGCGTGTGTGTGTGTCTGTGTGTGTGTGCGTGTGCGCGCGTGTGTGATGATGACATCATCACGGACCTCTTATACCCGTGGACATCCCACCACTTGTATGCAGCCGTGACGTCCTCGCTTCTGCCCTCAGATGGATTTAGCTACCGTGTTTAACGACAAGCTGTTTAACCTCATGACCTCTTCAGCCCTGAGCCAATCACCAACCAATAACAAAATAGCTTTTTTTCCATTAATTCCTGGATTTCCACAAGTCAGATAGCCGATGACCTCTTCTGTTACCGTGACAACATAGTGGCAGGGTAATTGACAGAGCAGCTTTTGTGTGTGTGTGTGTGTGTGTGTGTGTGTGTGTGTGTGTGTGTGTGTGTGTGTGTGTGTGTGTGTGTGTGTGTGTGTGTGTGTGTGTGTGTGTCTGTGTGAGTGTGCGTGTGTAAATGCGTCTGGGTGTGTGTCTGTGCGTGTGTGTGCCTGTGAGTGTGTGTGTGTGCGGCAGTGGGTCTTTAGCTCTGTTTAAAAGCAGACAGTAAAGGAACAAAAGCGCTTAACTGAGCCAGCCTCAGGCTGTGTCAGCTCACTTTCTCTCTCTATCTCTCTCTCTCTCTCGCACTCCTTCTTTCTCCTTTATTTTTTCCTCTCCCAATCGCTCCGTATTCTCTCCATCGCCTCCCTTCTATAGATTACTTTTCTTTCCTTTCGGCCTTGCGGATCAACATAACAGATATGTATTGTTACTGTAAGCTGTGTGTGTGTGTGCTAAAGTAGAGGGATTGCAGCTGTAAATTCTTTAAATATCCCACATTGCTCTGTTTTGAATCATGGGTACGCATAGTAGTAATAACATAATAATTACACACAGAAAAACACCTGCGTGCAGTTAGGAAAACTGTGTCCACTTCTTAACACTAAATACGAAAGAGATTCGTAAAATCTCTTTGTCTCTCTCTCTCTCTGTGAAAACACATTGGGAGATGAATGGGGCCTTAATTTGTATTAATGGGAGATTTGCTAAATAATATGTTGATTTATGTTACCAGAAAAAAAATATTATTTCTGATGCATAATTGAAATGTTCTCTTTGAAACCATTGTTATTTTTCTGCTTATCGTGTGAATAATGAATGCCTCCTGCCAGCAGGAAAAATAATAGATGGAGTAAAAGAGGAATACATTTATATTAAAAATAAGTTTGTTTCATTGAAAATAACCGCAGTGGTGAGATTTATGAAAGCTTAATAATTTGTATTTATACAGAAGTTTAATAAAGATACACTCAACAAGCAAACTTCACCCACAATTAAACTTTTTGATCACATTACTATGATTTGCGTTAAATAGTTTAAAGAATTTTCATGCATAACATTGGCAAGATTGTGTTGAACGATGTAGAATAACAAATATTCAGGTGAAAATTAGAGGCCAACGTTACCTTTGATTGTTTATTGTTAATTGTCTTTAGATTGCACATTTATTTTGCGTAGCTGCAGTGAAACAATGCGAATGTCAAGTGCATATGTATGTGGGATGAGTTTGATTTCAAAACTAGGGTTAATGTTGTTCATGGTTGGAACGTTATGGCTTACCACATAAACTTGGTGAAATTATCACCATCATGTGACTGACAGCGTTGTAACCAGTGGCATTTCCACTTCCACGTGTGGTTTAGCATCGTGGCTTTAGTTTAATCGTGGAAATAACGGAATAGGAAAGGGAGGCAAGAGAGACAGAGGGGATAAGGAAGAAAGGACAGAAGGAAGGAAGGAAGGAAGGAAGGAAGGAAGGAAGGAAGGAAGGAAGGAAGGAAGGAAGGAAGGACCTAAATTCCCTCACTGAGAGATGACCTCAGGAAGACCAGAAACCTTCGACGGCCAAGGAGAGGAGAGGAAGAGGAGAGAGGAGGAGAGAGGAAGAGGAGGGAGGAGAGGAAGAAGAGGGAAGAGAGGAGAGGAAGAGGAGCGAAGAGGAGGGAGGAAAAGAGAGAATGAGGAGGGAGGAGGAGTAGGAGGGGGGAGTGGAGAGAAAGAGAATGGAGGAGAGGAGAAGAAGAGGGAGGAGAGGGGAGGAAGAGGAGGGAGGAGAGGAGATGAAGAAGAGGAGCAGAGGGGAGGAAGAGGAGGGAGGAGAGGATACGAAGAAGAGGGAAGAGGAGGGAGGAGAGGAAGAGGAGGGAGGAGGGGGGAAGAAGATGAGGGAGGAGGAAGAGGAGGGAGGAGATGAGAGATAGAGGGAGGAGAGGAGAGGGAGGGAGGGAGTGGCGGGTAGGAGGAGGGAGGAGATGAAGAGGGTGGAGGGGAAGAAGAGACAGAGGAAACATGAAGAGATGTGAAAGCCGATAATTGTATGAGAGCGAGGGAGAGGGGGGAGTGGGGGATGAAGGAGAAAGAGAAAAGGAATGAGAGTAAGGGTGAAGGAATGGAGGGACAGACAGAGGATGGAGGGGAGATTAAAACCACAGATGTAAACCCTTAAGGATTAGCTCCTTCAGGGAGAAGAGGAGATAAAGAAGAGCCTCAGCTTGCTTTCACATTCCTCCGTTCCTATAGCTCTCTCATCTCATATTTTAATATCTCTACTCTGTATTCAATCAGGATGAAACTGCCTTGCTAGGCTCACTTCTGTATGATCAGACATGGCGGAACACATGTTATGCTTCCCTTCCCTACTTCCATCCTTCAATCTTTCCTTCCTTAATTCCATCCTTCCATCCTTCCATCTGTCTTTTTGTTTTGTCCGTGGTGAATTTTGTGGTTTGCAGGGCCAATAAAACCAATAATTTTTCTGTATTGTTTTGGTTCATTTAACAAGCTCTGTGACTGTGGTTAACCGGCCCCCTGCTGATCTTAGTCCCTACTCGCTGCTCCAGAGTAATGCAGAAGATACAACTATTACCTGGACCTTGGCTATGAATTGGATTTTACTTAAAGAACTACAAAACATACATATATATATATATATATATATATATATATATATATATATATATATATATATATATTATCCATATATTGTGGCGACCTGGCCCCCGGATTGTCTCTAGTTCTCAGGAAATACCAAGAGCCCAGGTCTGTTCAAAGCCAAAAGAGGCATTTATTCAATGAATAACAGAAAAACCTGTGGGTCGGTGCTCAACGCAGGCTGAACGGAAATAATACTAATTGCTCCGTGAGCCATGGAAAAGTCATTGCTAATTGTCTCTCCAGCCGGGCCGGTCTTGTACCTAGAGAGGGAGGTCGCTCCCGTCTGAACTGCTGTGCTGGCGGGGCGTTCCTTGTTGGCGAACGTAGTCCTTGCGTGCGGGCTCCCTCGGGAACGCTGGGGAAAGGTCCGCTAGACCCACTTATCGGCCTGCCCGTATCGGGTCCTGGCGGTACCCTGGTTCTCTCGTGCTCCCAGTTCTTTCCCCTACGAGAACATGAAACAGCCTTTTAAAGGATACCTCGTCTTCCTCGTCCTCCGCCGCAGGTGTTCTCCATTGCGCCGATTAGTGTGACGCATTTGACGCTTTCTGGCTCTGACTGGTGGATATCGGCGAAATACGCTATCAACCACCACTCCCTCGGGCCGCCTGGCCCAAGGGTTTGGGACCGGGTTGCCACACTCCTCCACCGCTGGTTGAAGCCTCGGGTTGTCTCTGACTGACCAGAGACAAGCATCTCGGCGAGACAGAGCGTCATTAGCGCGTGCCCGGCCTGTGGTCCACTTGAAACCTAAAATCCTGGAGGGCCAGGAACAACCTCGTCACCCGTGCATTAGTGTCCTTCGCACTGGCTATCCACTTGAGTGGTGCGTGGTCGGTGACGAGCGTGAACTCCCGGCCCAGGAGGTAGTATCGAAGCTTGTCTATGGCCCATTTGATGGCCAGGGCCTCCTTCTCCACGATGGAGTAGTTCTTCTCGTTGGAGTGGGGTTTCCTACTAATGTAGGATACCGGGTGTTCCTCTCCCACCCGGACCTGTGAGAGAACCTCTCCCAATCCCACTTCGGAGGCGTCGGTGTGGACTATTAGGGGCAGAGAGAAATCAGGGGTTATGGGGGCGGGCTCTGAGCAGAGGGCTCGTCTAAGGGTACCGAATGCTCTCTCTGCTGGCACCTACCACGTTACCCGGTCTGGCAAGGCCTTCCGGGTCAGATTAGTCAGGGGGCTGGCCAGAGTGGCAAAGCCGGGGATAAACCTCAAGAAACAATTTCAGTTTTTTGGAGGTGGGGCAGGGTCAGCCCCGGATGGCAGCGACCTTGCTCTCCTGGGGTCGGACGTTCCCCTGTCCTACTTGGTACCCCGGGTATGACGTCTCTTCCAGACCCAGGCAGCATTTGGCGGGGTTGGCTGTGAGTCAGGCCCTCCTCAACTCCGCCAGGACCGCCCACAGCTGTCGGAGGTGGACATCCCAGCTGGCGCTGTGGATAATAATGTCGTCTATATAGGTGGCTGCGTACGCCTGGTGAGGCCAAAGGAGCTGGTCCATCATCCTCTGGAACGTGGTGCGTGCGCTATGGACGCCGAGGGGGAGGACTGTATATTGGTATAGCCCCCCCGGGGTCGCAAATGCCGTTTTCTCCCGAGCAGTTCTGGTGAGCGGCACCTGCCAGTACCTCTTGGTGTTGTCCAAGGTGGTGCGGTAGCGGGCGGCACCGAGCCGCTCAATCAGTTCGTCGACCCGGGGCATGGGGTAGGCGTCAAAGTCCGAGACCTGATTGAGTCTCCGGAAGTGATTCCAGAATCTAAAAATCCCATCGTCTTCCATTCTGGTGACCTCCTCCCGGATGGCGTTCCTACGGGCTTCTGGGACCCGGTAGGGGGGGACGCGCACCGTGACGCCTGGCGCCGTCTTGATGTCGTGTTGTGCGACCGTGGTCGTCCCGGGTACTTCTGAAAAGACATCCTGGTGTTGTAGGATGACTTCCTCAAGGTCTTGCTTTTGGGCTAGGCTGAGGTCTTCTCCCACGGGTACCACCGGGATGTCGCGTCGGGCGGCCAGGACCAGGAATGTCGGTGCCGGTGGGGTAGCTCCCGTCCGCCACTCCTTCAGCAGGTTGACGTGATAGAGTTGGGTGGGTTTGCGTCTACCGGGTTGCCATACCCTGTAGTTCACCTCTCCCTTCCTGTCGACCACCTCGTAGGGCCCCTGCCACTTGGCCAAGAACTTGCACTCTGCCATTGGTATGAGGACCAGGTCGCAGGGCGGAAATATGCGCAGCTGGGCGCCTTGGTTGTAGACCCGGGCTTGAGCTTGCTGGGCCAGTCGGAGATGGTCCCGGACTATGGGCCAGACCTGCGCCATGCGGTCCCGCACCTGCTCCATGTGGTCCACCACAGTGCGATGAGGGGATGTCCGACTCTCCCAATCCTCCTTGGCGAGGTCGAGGAGTCCCCTTGGTCTTCTCGCGTACAGCAGCTCGAAGGGGGAAAAACCCGTTGAGGCTTGGGGCACTTCACGGATTGCGAACAGGACGATGGTCCCAATTTTTCCCATCGGTGTCCATGGCCTTCTTGAGCATTTGTTTTAGGGTCTTGTTAAAACGTTCCACGAGCCCGTCTATCGGGGGATGGTACACCGATGTCCGGAGCTGCTTTACCTGGAGGAGGCTTAGCAGTATCTTCATTACCCGTGACATGAAACAAGAGCCCTGGTCTGTGAGTACCTCCCTGGCTATCCCTACCCGACTGAACAGGAGCATTAGCTCCTTAGCGACCGCCTTGACGGTGGCGGCGCGGAGTGGAAGGGCTTCCGGATACCTCGGAGCATAGTCCACTAATACTAAAAGGTACTTATGTCCCCGGCTGGTCTTCGGGAGAGGCCCAACAATATCCAGAGCTATCCGGTCTAACGGTACTTCAATAATCAGCATGGGTATCAAAGGGTTCCGAACTGAGGGTCTCGGGGCAGTACGCTGGCAGTCGGGGCATGTCTGACAGTACTGAACAACAACAGTCCTTTTCACCCCGGGCAAATAAAAACGGTCTAAAATCCGGTCCTTGGTTTTGTCCATGCCTATGTGGGCTCCTAACAGATGGGAGTGTGCCATAAACAGTACTTTGCTGATGTAAGGTCGGGGTACCACCAGTTGCTTGGTCACCACCCCCCCGCCCCCCCCTCTATCTACTTTCGATAGAGCAGACCCCCCCTGGTGCTGAAGTGAGGGTGTGGCAAGCAACTCACCGACTCCCTCGTTTGGCCTTCATGGGCAAGATGTGACTCCAGGCGTGCTTCAGGACGTCAACCTGCAACTGGGCGCTGGTGAACTGTCCGGGTCGATCCGTTCCTCCCCCTCGGGGCTCCCTCGGGAACGCTGGGGAAAGGTCCTCTGGACCCACTTGTCGGCCTGCCCGTATCGGGTCATGGAGGTTCCCTGGTTCTCTCGTGCTCCCAGTTCTTTCCCCTACGAGAACATGAAACAGCCTCATCTTCCTCGTCCTCTGCCGCAGGTGTTCTCCATTGCAGCGATTAGTGTGACGCATTTGATGCGCTCTGGCTCCGACCGGTGGATGTAGCGGTATGCCATCCATCACCACTCCCTCGGGCCGCCTGGCCCGAGGGTTTGGCACCGGGTTGCCACAATATATATAATGAAAATTGCACTAAACCCAGAAAGGTAGGTTCCCATGTCATTTGGGAAGGCAGAGGTCATGTGGTCCATTGGAGTAGAGCATGTGACCCCAGCAGTAGGGTGCTGCTGAAGGGAGGCTGAGTGTCACTGCTCAGCTAAAGAACAACCATGAGTTATAATCTACTTCCTCCCAATATACAAACCATGTTTAGAGAAAGAGAAGGGGGTTATGCCCTCAGAGGAGAACTCAATTGGAAACAACCTACCAGTAATACACTGATGAAAAGCAGGTGCATATCTGTCAGTGGTGTGAAGTCATGGAACGCATTACCAGAGGAACTAAAACATAGTTGGAATTTCTTCAAATTCAAAAAAGGGTTCAAAGACTAATCATTATTTAGGATATTTTCCATCTTACGGTGGAAATGTACAAGATATAAGCAGGGCTCCAGAGTGCGCATCTCTCTGTGTTGTCCTGTAATCGAACTCACACTCATGGTTAGGGATGGGGATCGAAACTCGGTTCTATCAAGGACCCGGTTCCACTTTTTTCAAAACCCGAAAATCATTAACGTTTGGGTTAATCTACACCACTATCGAGTCCCGTCGTTCATTTATTATTTTTTTTGTCCCGTAGGTCCTGTAAAGTTATGTTGTGTCCCTCGAGTTGTGTCACAGCATTTAAATCTAATCAATCCAATCACTGCAGCGTGTCCACCAATGTTTTTGAATGGAATTGTAAGCAAGCAGGTATTACAAATAAAATAAGTGAAGTCTGCCAGTTAACTTTGCTCGCGAGGATGGCTAAACAGGCGAAAATCATTTATTGTAAAGGGGGTAACACAACCTCAATGGCCAAGCACATTAGCATTGTGCATCAAATAAAGATCAAATGCACTACCTTCGACTGTCTCCGAGTTGAGTCTCATGTCGCACCACAGATGGGCCCATCTTAATCATACACTCAAACTACGAGCGGTAATGGCACACACAAACATTGTCGCTAGTCCCGTCAATTAAAAATAGTAACCGACTCGAGTAGTGAAATTGGTGTTGTAACCAGCAGCATACAAGCTAGTTATCTTAAAAAGTAAATAAAGTTTCAGATGTGCTGCGTGATGATGTGTTGAGGTTGGCTCAGTAAAACGACTGTTAGGTTATCATGATGCATTCAATTGTAACATAAAGAAACGGTAAATTAATTTTTTGGTGAGAAACATGAGTAGGCCTAATACCGTATTACTCATGTTTCTGTATTACTAATACATTTGTATAGTGCTCTAATCATTTTAGTTTATATAACTAAAAGTACTGATTTATTAAGAATTACATATTTAATTTAAAATGCAATTATTTATTTCCTAAATATTTTTCTCATCACTAAAAACGCTTCGTATTTCCACCAATTAAGTATCGATAGTGGTATCGATAAAGACTCGGATCGTTAAGGAGTATCGAAAATGGTATCGATATCAATAAATATTAATGATCCCATTCCCTACTCATGGTAGGATCATATCGTGGTCTAAACCAATAAGAGAAAGAGCTTGGTCGGTTCTTTGCCTCTGATTGGCTCTGGTTCTGTTCACTGCATGTGTTGTTGTTTTTTAATTGCGAACGACCTAAGCGCCAGAGCAACTGAAACGGATAAAGAAAATGAACGCGACAAAAGAGGGGAAAAATTAAGCGAGGTAAAAATATAGAATGTTTTTTCATTCAAAAAAACTAAGCCTACTGTTCCAACCTGCCCTACTACTGAGAGTAGTTATTCAGAGAGTCTGAATTACCCACACAAGCCCTTTTATATGGAAATCTTATATATATATTTTTTTTTTGGCTTTTTATTTGAAACAGAGGCGGAGTGGCCGTCGGGACGATCGGGAGATTTCCCGGTCGGCCGGCCGGCCAGCGAGTTCAGGTGGACCGGCCCACAATTGTGTAGCGGCCTGCGAAGTCAGTTCGACCGGCCCACAGTTTTGAGCGGCCGCGAGGTGTCTGCAAACCGGCCCTGAGCATAATTTATTCCCCGTCAAGACGCCGTGAAAATCCCCGAAATAAACAATATGTGTCTCAAGAACATCCAACCAATTTTTATACCACTTGCTTACTCTCTATGTCTCATTCATGTTTTTTTTTTTATATTATTTTTTTTTACTTCATTTAATTCTTCATTATTCAGGCGTTACAGAACTTTCATGGCCATGAATAAATAATACGAACTACAGTTTACTTTAATTTGTTAGTTCTTGAATTGACGTAGAATGGAGCAAAGACTCCTGGGATTGGGAAATGCGTTTATCCAATAAACAGCTTGCAGGTCAAGTCCATCTTCGGAAATGTAGGGGGATATATGAGCGGCCCCACGTCTAATGGCATGGCCCTAAAGACGCGTCAGACATAGAAGGCGAGCAAGTTCGTGGTTGCTTGCTTTTGCTTGTTGTGGCACTCATGGAAGGCAAGAAGAGAAAAGAGAAAGGAGGGGCTGAAAAGGCCAGAATAAAGAAGAAGCGGATGCTGGAGGGGGATGCATCTAAGCCAGAGCTCCACCATTGACGTTATTGCTAGGCGGGAGCTAGCACAAGCTGCTAGTCAAATGTTTATGTGCTGGCTGGTATATTTCAGACGAATTAATGACTTAACTGATCTTTCTCTTTTAATGGATGGAGAATATGTTAACAGATTTGGAACATGAAGTAGTAGTCGTGTAGTCGTGTCAACACGTTACACTGGTATTACCGAGCATAAATGGTATAAACTTGGAAACTAGGTCACTCCGTCAACTCTCCTCTCACACTCGGTGACAGCGTCTTAAAACGTTCTATATATAGTAGGATAATATAATTTTATAGATAATATCACGGCCAAAAGCTCTGTGCACCTCCGGATGGCTGTAGTGTGGGGAGCACTACGGCCATCCGGAGTGCTTTTGTTTACCGGCGTTGCTATGGTTATTGTATGTATGGTCTTGTAAGGAAGTGCGCCAATTCTCGGAGCGCCAATTCTCTTCCGCACAGAGCAGAACTGTGACCTATTTTACCTATTTTTAATTTCTTAATTATAATTATATCATTCATTTTCACCGAAAAAAAATTTTATTACTGAAAAAATATATAAATAAACGGTGTTGCGGGGGGGTGGGGCCGGACCGGGGAGGATTCTCCCGGTGGCTATTACTGCCCCACTCCGCCCCTGGTTTGAAATGTTCCATTTCAGCTCAGTGAAAAACTTCGAACACTTTATTTTTATTACAATGTATAATTGTGCTTCAAATAAAGAAAAGCATTTCTCTACACCTCATGCTGCGTTCCAGGGACACTTTTTAGCCCTTAAGTCACAAGCTGGAACTGGGAGTGAATCGGTCTGGTACGAGTTCACGGGTAGTGAGTTGCGGGTTTGTCTGCTGTTCCAGGGCATTTTCACGGGTAGAAGGTTGTGAAAACACAGGTTACGGGTTGCCTGGAACGCACCATTATTCTTGTTCAAAAATCATTCACACTATATGAAAGTTATGGAGAGCGTTAAAAATGTGACCTTATGGCGTTAAAGGTGACGCAATGAAAAATTTGGTGCGCCTAAATTTTGTGCTGGTGCACCTAAAAAAAAATAAAGTTAGGCGCACCAGTGCAACCAACGCATAAAGTTAGTCTGGAGCCCTGTATAAGCATTGACCCTTTTGGGTTTATGCAGACGTGTATGCATGTATATATGTAGGTAAGTGTATGCATGTATATGCAAACACACAGTATGTATGACATTTGTTTGTTACTTTTAAAAATGTGAGAAGGGGGGGTTGCCCCTACCCTTTGGTTACGACCAATAAAAAAAAATGCATTCATGACTGAACAGAGAGCTGAGGCAGTGAGCTGAGGCAGAGAGCTGAGGCAGAGAGCTGAGGCAGAGAGCTGAGGCAAAGAGCTGAGGCAGAGCAACCCAGTCGCCAAGAAAAAACGTTGACGGTGTACGTTTCCATGAACACTGGATACGTAGCATTTCAACGTAAAATAGCGTGTTATACCTACAGTATCCACGCGTGCCGCTGTGGAGGCGGGTTTCGAAGTTTGGGTTTCACGGGTTTCGCGGCAAATTGTGGACACGATTGTTGAGGGGGGGGGGGGGGGGAGGTAGACTGTTGTTGACCGGGGAGGAAGGGGGGGGAGACACGTTTGTTGAGGGGCGGGGGGACGACACGTTTGTAGGGGGGGGCACGCTCGACAACGAGGGTTGGTTTTTATTGAACACTCGACAACGACAGTTGTCTTTTATTGAACGAGACTTCAACACGGAACAGCTGCCTGAAACGATGGTCACGTCACTCTCGGTGACGGTGTCGACAACAATGAACACACGAACATTGAACATGTTAATAGAACAACACACAACCACATAACATCCCGAACCCATTAATCCCACTTAATCCTGACAACAAAACAAGTTAACAAAAGCCCCTTTTGTCAACTGACAACCCCAATTCCCAGAATCCCCCGCGGCTCCGGAACACGGCGTAGCCTATATTAATCTTTATTATCTGAATGGGAAATGCAATATTTTAGGACAGATACACCATTAAACGCGTTTCTAATGACATTTCTAGCGAGAAATGTACATTTTCCTTACATAATCTTCAGTCAGTGAATGTGTATGATCTTTATTAATCTTTATTATCTGAATGGGAAATGCAATATTTTAGGACGGATTCACCGTTAAAAGTGTTTCTAATAATATTTCTAGCGAGAAATATACTTTTTATTTGCATAATCTTCAGTCAGTGATTGTGTCTGATCTTTAGTTTTAGTTATCAGGATTTGATTTGATTGCCGCCCCCTGTCCCTTTGCTTTATATTCCTAGATCCTCTCTCTCTCTCTCTCTCTCTCTCTCTCTCTCTCTCTCTCTCTCTCTCTCTCTCTCTCTCTCTCTCTCTCTCTCTCTCTCTCTCTCTCTCTTCTAGATGTATTATCCTTGTGTGCTCTTTTAACCATTGCAACTATTCTATTTTTCCCTTTGCCACAAATCAATTCCACACACCACTGTTTCCTGCCCCCCCCCCCCTCGCACACACACAAAGACACACACTAGCCCACATGCTCTTACACGCGGAACGACAGACACACACACAAACACACACTAGCCCACATGCTCTTAATCACAGAACTACAGAATCACACTTTATCTCTGGCTTTCCACTCTCGGTCCCTAAGGGGCTATAAACTAAAACAACACACACACACACACACACACACACAGTGTCAGATTTGTATTTTTATCACTAATGGAAATCCCCAAAATGTTGTGTTTGTATGGAAATGTAAACTGCCACTGTAATCTTTTCTCTTGCCCTTTTTCAAACTGAAATTGTTCAAAGTGTGCATCTTATTTAATCTATTCTCCCTCTGCTAGACTTTTTCAAATTCTGCGCAACTGCAGCCGTCCTTAATTGTCATTACAAATGTGTGTGTGTGTGTGTGTGTGTGTGTGTGTGTGTGTGTGTGTGTGTGTGTGTGTGTGTGTGTGTGTGTATGGGTGTGTGAGTGTGTGTGCGTGTGTGAATGTGTGCGTGTCTTTGGTCATGTGTCTATGCATAAATACAGAGAAGGACATTCTTTAGCCGACATGACGGTATTTTTGATTCCTCAGGCTACAATTGCATACAACTGGAAAGAGCAAGCATTACAAGTGATCTTGTGTTTCAAGGGAAATAACCATGTAATTATACTGGAAGAGGAGTAGAGAGAGGATTGTAGGAGGGTAACACAATGACAAAAAGACGAAGAACGGAGAGTGGAGCATTAGAAAGGACTTTCAGAGTTGGGTTCCCACTGTTAGAATGTCTTCATAGGAGACATAATAACATACCAAGGTCCGTTAATCCATTCAAACATTCAAGGAGGGGATTGTGCGAGTCTGCGAGAATGGTACATCGGTTGAAAACTCGTGTTCATTTCGGTTTTGTCTAACCTTTTCTTTCTTACATTTTCTAAAACTCAATGCACAACAATATACTTTCATAATGTTTACAATCTCTTTTGTCCGTAACAAACCATTTCAATGTGTTCAATTGAATTGTCCGTTTAGTCTCAGGTAATTTGTGCTGGAAAATAACCATGTATTGTGATTGAGGATTCAAGCAGACAATGACTCAAGTAACCAGAATGATTGGCACTATTTAGTGGTATTTTGAGCAGAAGCCGTTCTTACTCGGTTGAACAATGCCTTGACTATTAGTAACATGCTATTAAGCTTAATTCAATAGAAAATATTGCACCACAATTATCTTACAAATAGTTTTGTGTTGCCTATTTTCTCTTCCTTATTACGCTAAGTATTTGACCATGCTGCAAACACATTATAAGTTAGGTTGTGCATACTTTCAACCGGGATTTGAGTGGCATTTTAGAATTAGTAACAGGGATTCTCAACCTCTCACACACACACACAAACACAAACCTAATCACACAAATACACATTCAGTCACGCACACAAACATGTGCACACATGTTAACAAACTAATCATCAATAACTCTTTTAGCTAAGTAGACTAACTAAAGACCTTTGGTAAGCATAGGGACCGCTGGCAAGCTGCTGCCGTACCTCCCCCGCTTTTTTCGCTATTGCTCGCTATTTGAAGTTTGTCTTTTATGAATGTTGGACCTCAAACTCACCTGCTAGATTCGGCTTGCTCGATCTAACACGTTGCGACACCAAAACAGCAGTTTAGTCTCTGCCTGTCTGCTGCCACTGCCTCACCACTCGTTAGCCAGAAGCTAGCTTCGCCGGTACAGGGCTCACCTGTTGAGACTCCAGTGGCTCCTCTCCGCACTCTGTGGCTGCATAGCCCGCACTGGTGTGCCCCACGAAGCACACCCGTTCGGACCGGTCTGGTCCGCTGCCACCCTGCCTGCTCTCCTGGATGCTTACCTGCGCCCGCAGACTGCTGTCAATGCAGAGGACGCCACCTCCCTGCTACACCGCTACCCGACAGTGTTTACCTGCCGGCCGGCTAGCCTGCTGCTAATCCCCGGTGCTGTCCAACTGGCTTCCTCGTCACCAGCGAAGCTACAACTGGCACGCTCCACTTCAGCTGACTCCGCTGTGCGAGCTCTGTGGCTTCACCATAATCACCTGGATCTTCTACCGCTGGATTACGTCTCTGCCGATTTTCACATCGAAGATTTTGGATTGCGCTATGTTTGACCCTGCATCTCTGCCGCTTCGTTACTCGGTAACGGAAATGTTACGTCTCCGGATCTTCTCCAAGACCCCCCCACCTCAGCTTGCATCCCACTACATTCTCAAACGACCAAGTTATGTCCACCGAGGCTCTGGTCGGAACTTTCAGTACACTCAAAACAACAGCAACACAAACATCCGCTCCTTCTGGTCCACTGGGACCCGCCCCTGTCCATCACAGTGTACTGTCCCCCCTGCTCAAAGCAACCCTCCCTCCGCTCACCTGTCTGAAACTCGGTCTGTTGAACACCAGATCTCCTAGTAATAAGGCTCCTAGTAACAACCAAATGACTTCTCATCTTAATGAGGCTGTCCCATCAGGTTTTTCTTTTATTAGTAAACCCTGTGCTACTGGGATGGGGGCTGGCCTTGCTCTCCTCCACCGTGATCACATCAAAGTCACTGCTGTCACAGTCCCCCATCACTCCTCTTTTGAATGTCTAGCCGTAAAACTCACAGGCCCTAAACGACTCAACAAAAAGACTGGACTCACTGTACACAGCAAAATGTACTTGGACCACCTCCATCACTACAAGAACGCCCACTGCCAAATCTTCATACTACTCCAACATTATCAACACTGTTTCAGGTAACAATAGAGTCCTATTCTCAACAGTAAGCCACTTACTTCAGCCTCCTAAAACCCTCCCTCCAGACATTTCCACCAACCAATGCACCTTGGACTTCTACAGCTCTAAAATCAACACCATTCAACAACAACTGGCCTCCTCTTGCACCCCCTCAAATGATCCACCCTGGATGATCACCACTGGCCAACCTCACATCAGCTCCCTCTTTGACTTCACCCAAGTAGCAGAACACACCATTGCGGAACTCATCCATAAAGCCAAAACCACCACCTGTCAGCTCGATCCTCTTCCAACCTCCCTTGTCAAAGCATGTCTGCCGTCCATTTCCCCAATGATCACCAACATAATTAACTCCTCCCTCACTACTGGTACTGTACCCCCCACTCTCAAACTGGCTGCCATCACACCCATCCTGAAAAACCTGGTGCTGACCCAGCTGACCTTAACTACTATCGGCCCATCTCCAACCTCCCCTTCATCTCAAAAACACTTGAAAGGGTGGTCGCCGCACAATTACACTCCCACCTCGACACAAACAATCTCCATGAACCCTTCCAATCCGACTTCCGTCAAAAACACAGCACTGAAACAGCCCTTGTCAAAATCACCAACGACCTCCTCCATGCAGCTGACACTGGACTACTCACCATTCTCATTCTCCTTGACCTCAGCGCAGAATTTGATACCATCTCCCACCCTCTGCTCCTGGACCGCCTGGCTGGCATTGGGATCACTGGTGCTAAACTCTCCTGGTACACATCATACTTCACTGACCGTCAACAATTTGTGCAACTAAGGACCCATTCGTCCGTGTTTGGGTGTTTAACTGGGTGTCCCCCAGGCTTGTTGTCAAGCCGTTGGCTTGTGGCTCGAGCCCTACAGGAAATGACTCAGCAAGTGCTCCATCTCATTGCACCTCACCCAGTGGCTCGCTTTCAAGATTTTGGCCTGAAGTTCTTCCCAAACCTACACCCTAGCCATCCAACATGCATATCTGATAATCAGGCCTCTCTTTAATAATGACAAAAAGTTATGAGAGAAATACACATGAACTTTTTGTTATCTCATAAGCGGCGTTGTGCCGGCTCCTTTTGACCTTTTGACCCCAGACTTCAAAAACGTGGCAACAGTTCCAGCTGTGTCTGCACACCTTAAGCCACAAATGTACACCTCCATCCCACAAAAAATGGGGACTAGAAACTAACCTCTGTCTTTTGTACATTTACTCTACTGTTGGAGGTCACGCCCCTTTTCCGGCCTTTTCGAGATAGCAAGGGATGCTAAAATGTGGGGACCCGGGGAAATGCTTTCCCCGGGTCCCGAGAACAACATATCCGAGATTTGGAGTTCAAGCCCTTAGAGAAAAAAGTGTTGCCTGCAAAACCTTGTGATTCAGAATGTGGTGGAAAAACAGTTTTTGAGATAGGAAGGTCCTACCGCCCTGAAATTTGAATACCTTATTCTAGGGCCAAACTGGGACCCCCGCACCGAAACTTGGCCCGGTCGGACCCCAAGGGCAGGAAGGGGGGGCCTGCCCTCGGGGTCCGACCGGGCCAAGTTTCGGTGCGGGGGTCCCACTGTTCAAACGTGCCTTTTAAGGATACCTTGGAATATCTGTCTATTTTTTAACCATCGGACACTAGTTTACGACAAAAACAACACAATTGACGTCAGCTCCTTTGCTGCGTGGTTTTTTTCTAATGTAAGGATTAGAGGGGGCGGTCGATAGCAACCACCAGTGTTGGGAAAGTTCACTTTCTACATGAACTAGTTCAAAGTTCAGTTCACAAATTTTTAAATGAACTAGTTCAGTTCAACGTTCATAATTCAACATTTTGAACTAAGTTCACAGTTCCATAAAATGAACTAGTTCATAGTTCTTTTTTTCAATATGTTGCTGTGAGCTATTCGTTTTTTCCGGTATTTTGAACATTGAGCCCGCTTTGTGGTTTGTCTAGGATGAAATAGAGTGGTTGAATCAAGTATCGTAGCGAAATACAGTTTCTATCGTGTTTTATTGCACATTTAGCGCATTTTGTAAATCCCATTGATTTCTGTTGGAAGAAACGTAAAGGCGGGGTTCACGTTTGGTTGTAGTCTTTTTGCTCGGTTCTATCCATACTGTTGACACGGAGAACCGAGTGAAAAGACTACAACCAAACGTAAACAGCCCCCTTTTCCGTTTCCGGCCAACAAGCAATGAGGCATTCTAGTCCGCTGAGCTATGAGCCAGAGAATTAACGTTATGGATTGTACATATTCATAATTCGAAATTCGTCTCAGCCTTTACACCACAGATACTATAGGGTCTAAAGCATATAACCGCGTTGTCTGATTACAGTTGAATTCATTTTTCCACATTTTAACAGCTATCGTTTTGAAAAATAATCACCCCGCCATTCGTTTCAATGGGAATCGGCGTTGCAATACTTTCAACATAAAGTGTACATATTTATAATTGGAAATTCGTCCCAGCCTTTATACGACAGATACTATAGGGTCTATAGCATCTAACCGCATTTTCTGATTACAGTTTAATGTAACAGTAAACTGAACTCACCGCAACTTCAAATTAACCACACGGAGAGTAGCATGGCAACCGGTCAAACAACACGGCGTTCTGCGCGCGCATCCGCCGTGTTGATAAACAAATAACCCCCATATTGAACGAAGTTAAACTAAGCTAGCGTCCCGTTCACAGGCACCAGAATGAACGAGTTCACAGTAACGTTCATCAGGCAGTAATACAGTACGTTCAGTTCACGTTCGCCCCCAAAATATGAACGAGTTCATGAACTACCGTTCAATGAACGCGTTCGGGCACAACACTGGCAACCACCATAGCAACCATGACCGTGACCGCAGCCCCATTGGAAAAAAATAGAATTCATACCTTACACACTCAGGAGATTAATTATATTTAAATTATTATAACCATGGAGCCTTTATTTGCATGGGTTTACATTTCGTTCTGTGTAGCATGGAAAAATCAGAGAAACACTCCCATTCAGAATGCATTGGTTCACATTTCGATATTTGGAGCACCGATATTTTTATTTATTTTCAGTTTTTGAGGAGGTTCTTCAAAAATGCTAAATTGTCTGCAATCATCCAAAATCCAATGGAAAAACCCGTTGGCTTGTTGTCAAGGGAACCCAGGGCGACGCTCACTTCCGGGTTGGCCAACATACCGTATTGGTCCAAATATAAGACGACCCTGATTATAAGACGACCCCCGTTTTTCAACACAAACATTTAGAAAAAAAGATTTGCAGACCACATTTGCAGAACAAAGAACTTATTTTTTTTTTCTTAATAACAATATTAAAAACACAGTGAATTAAACACTTGTTATATTAATTATTATTAATATATAAATAATAATAATGCCAGTAAAGGCCACGGCACTTTCAAGGCAAAATATGTACAGTATGATTCAAAATGAATATCAAGCAATAATCAAGCAACATTGTGAATATTTTTAAATAACAGAGAAAATACAGGCCACATATTTAACTAAACGTAACTAAAATTCGCCAAATTTCTCCTCCGATGTCTCTCTATCCCTCACACACGTCCTCTACCCCGCTGTGTTCGCTCTCGCAGTCATCGCTCCCCAGCTGCTCCACTTCGAGCGGCTCCTCCCAAAGCGCGTTTTCTCTGACGTATTCAAAAACTCTCCGGTCAACCTCACTGAAACGACCACTTTGAGGACCACGGTAGGATTTGCGCTGACTGTTGGCATCTTTGAGACGTTGTTTTGGTGCTCGCCATCTTACGTTACACTCCGTGACCCCGAACTTCTTGGCAGCTTGGCAGTTGTTACTTGACTCTGCCTTATTGACGACCATTATTTAAAAATTGGCATCATAGCTCCTCCGCTGGTGTTGATTGACCTGACCCACTTTTGAGCCACTTGTCTCTAAATGCCTGTCTTTAAACACCGGTAACGGTCTGGTTGTTAAGGACGCTGGACTACTTCTTCCCGGAACCAATTCCTTGCGCCACCTGCGGCCGCAAATGTGTATTGACATTTAAATGGAGAGGCGAA
Source organism: Gadus macrocephalus (assembly GCF_031168955.1). Lineage (NCBI taxonomy): Eukaryota > Metazoa > Chordata > Actinopteri > Gadiformes > Gadidae > Gadus > Gadus macrocephalus. The sequence continues at coordinate 22,472,658 of NC_082396.1, read as the reverse complement.
GAAGAGAAACTGCGCTCTGAATACTAGACCCCGAATATAAGACGACCCGACTTTTTCGGACCTATTTCGAGGGGAAAAAAGGTTGTCTTATATTCGGACCAATACGGTACGTCATCATTCAGACAAACGTAATTGAGAATGCCGAATAGTTCTCTGGGAACGTAATTTTGATGAGATAGGGTTGCTCTGTCAGTTGTCAAAAAAGGCGGACGGACGTGGTCTCTATAGCAACGACCTCAGCTACCCAACACTGATCAAAAAAATGTTTCTCTCAATCAAAGCACAAAACAGGACAACTGATGTCCATAGCCTTAACCCATACATGTTGTGTAATTAACAAGGACACGTTGGTGTAGTTGTGTTGAGTAATGTCACAGATTTCACTGTAAAATCGCCGTTAATGTGCAGCCATTGGGACTACCGTTAGCCAATTGGATGAATGCTCATAGCTTCATATATTGCAGTGGAGGGATTACATTGTAATGAGTGGAAAACCCCCTCCGTCGAAAAAAAAGAAGCACAAGGTCCTCCGTTAGCAAATTAGATGAATGCTCATAGCGTCTCTATGTGCAGCCATCGGGTCCCCCGTTAGCCAATGCGATGAATGCTCATAGCTTCATATATTGCCGTGGAGGGAGGCCTACATTGTAACGAGTTGAAAAACCCATGCGTCGAAAAAAGAAGCACAAGGGTACCCTTTTGCGTCAGAAGCTGAAGCCAAAGTCACTGACCGTTCGTCAAAAATCGACGCTCTTGGAGTGAGAATGTGTTGGCAAAGCCCTCCTCACCGGTCTCCCAAACTCATCAACAGACTGCAAATCATTCAGAACTCGGCCGCCCGGATCATCACCCACACCAAATCAGCTGACCATATCACCCCTGTTCTTATCCAACTTCACTGGCTCCCTGTACAATACCGCATCCACTACAAAAACCTCCTCCTCACCTACAAAGCTCTAAACAACCTAGCCCCCACTTACCTCTGCAACCTCTTTCACGAATACAGCTCCCTCCGCTCAACCTCTGCTTTACCACAAACCATCCCCACATCACACCTTAGTAGCATGGGTGCCCAGGCTCTGGAACGCCCTCCCCACACAAAACTCACCTGTTCAAACTGGCATACACTTTATAACTGGGCGCTATGCACATGTTCTAAATTAAATGTATTATCATTGTTATGGTTTACATATGATGAGTGTGTGTGTGTGTGTGTGTGTGTGTGCGTGTGTGCGTGCGTGCGT
>NC_082396.1:22451414-22466414 GCF_031168955.1 Gadus macrocephalus | reverse complement strand
AGGAGCGACTGTACGGTACGGAGGCTGGTGACAGGACGGTAACCATGCCGACCGGACGAGAGGAGACGGACCTGCGGCTGGTGAGAGCTGTGCTGGTGTTAGTTGGCGTGTCCATGCTCTACTGCGGCGCGGCGGGGGCTAGGAGTGTGGACGGCCATGTGGAGAGGAGAGGACACAAGCACAGACACACGGCGGGTAGGTCCAGACCCTGAACACCCAGGAGACGACCGTTAAACATATAATCACACACAGTCCAATCTGCCCAGACCTCATCCCAAAGACCCATCAGTCTACTGAACGGTTGCAGCAAGGCTCCATGGTGACCTATTGTCAAGGTCTAGGCCCAGATTTCCTGCCTAATCTGGCCCATTCTGGCATCACCTGTCCAGTGTCAGCTGGATGACTCAGCAGGACGTCGACCAATCAGTATTCAGCACTTTTTTTAAAACTCCAACTCACACAGCATGTCTGGTTTAATGCTACAGACTGCAACACAGCTCTTCCCCCTTATCTCCCACTCATGAAGGATGGGAGGGGGTGAAGTTGTTTGCTGTTGAATACAGAATATAATTTCAGTTTAGGTGTCAAAAAGACTAGAATTGCGACATTCTGTCATACATTTAAATGTCAAAAAATGTGAATGATTACTTGTAATATCGTGTATTGCTCCCGTTAACTATTTCACAATGGTAACAAAGAAAAAGAGTAAAAACGGTAATGAACCAGAACTTCATTGTATGTTGATGTGAGTCCTGTTACTGATGACCAGATGTTGATGTGAATCCTTGTACTGATGGTCTTGCTGGTGCTGAATGAAGCAGATGTTGATGCAAGTCCTGGCACTGAGGATCCTCCTGGTACAGATGGTCCTGCTGGTACTGCTGGTACTGACAGTCCTGCTGGTACTGACGGTCCTGCTGGTACTGACGGTCCTGCTGGTACTGCCGGTCCTGCTGGTACTGACAGTCCTGCTGGTACTGACGGTCCTGCTGGTACTGCTGGTACTGACGGTCCTGCTGGTACTGACGGTCCTGCTGGTACTGACAGTCCTGCTGGTACTGACGGTCCTGCTGGTACTGACGGTCCTGCTGGTACTAACGGTCCTGCTGGTACTGACAGTCCTGCTGGTACTACTGACGGTCCTGCTGGTCCTGCTGGTACTGACGGTCCTGCTGGTACTGACGGTCCTGCTGGTACTGACGGTCCTGCTGGTACTGACGGTCCTGCTGGTACTGACGGTCCTGCTGGTACTGACGGTCCTGCTGTTCTTGCAGGTCATCCGTCCCTCCACAGACACCGGGAGCGGGCCGGGAAGGAGGGCCAGGTGCTGCACCGCTCCAAGAGAGGCTGGGTCTGGAACCAGTTCTTCGTCATCGAGGAGTACACCGGACCCGACCCCGTGCTCGTGGGCAGAGTACGTCTATCAGCTGTGTGTGTGTGTGTGTGTGTGTGTGTGTGTCTGTGTGGGCGTTTGTGTAAGTGCGTGTGTATGTGTGTTGATTTTTACCCAATCTGATTTTTAATCCATGTAGTTCTCGATGTAGTCAGTGTGAGGCCTCATTCTCCTCCAGCAGAGGGAATCAGCAGGGTGATACCTCATTACTTTATAACAAGGAGAGAGAGAGAGAGAGAGAGAGAGAGAGAGAGAGAGAGAGAGAGAGAGAGAGAGAGAGAGAGAGAGAGAGAGAGAGAGAGAGAGAAAGTGTGAGTGTGATATTTTGTCTGAAAACAAGGGAGGGTTTGGAAAGAAGGAGAGGAAGGAAGAAAGGAGAGATAGGCAGAGACAGAGAGAGAGCCCAAGAGATAGAGAGACATAGAGAGACAGAGAGCGAGTCAGAGACAGAGAAACCAAGCCAGAGAGAGAGATAGAGACACAGTGAAAGAGACAGAGAGAGAGACAGAGACAGACAGAGAGACACACAGTGAGAGAGACAGAGAGAGAGACACAGCGAGACAGAGAGACTGAGCCAGAAAAAGAGAGAGACACACACACTGTGAGAGAGCCAGAGCCAGAGAGAGAGAGATAGAGATATGGGGAGAGGCAACATGAAGGTTTGAAATGATTGGTTGTGTTGACCAAAACAAACCAGAGCATCACTCATGGTGCCGGGGTTCAACCTCTCATAGCAAACCACAAATGATGTCTACAAAACATTATATTTCATCGCTAACAGGCTTTCCAAGGATGGCAACTAGATATTTAATGCCGTAATTTATTTTACTGTCACTCTGTATTCAATCTAACAACAAAAACATTGCAAAATACTGAGAACCGAACGGAACCCAATGCAATATTATCGCTCTGCAGCAATGGAGCCAATGCATATTTTTGGAGCATTTAGCCTCATATACATTTCAACACAACCCTGTCCGGGAAGCTCTTAGCTGAGAGGGCAGAGGGGGAGATTTCAACCTTCAGCATATCAGCTGTCGCGGCATGGATGCTATAGTAAAAAGCGAGCAATGACCTGGAAGGATTCTACTAGATCAATTCCTTCTCCTCTTGTCCAACGTCTTTCCCAAGAACCAACTCTCATGGGGCTCTTTATTGGCATGGAAAGCTCCATCTACATTGCCTATGCACAAAAAGTTGAATAAGATAAAGTAATATGATTATTTTTAAGACAGTCAAAATGCCTCTGTATCTTCAGCTTCACTCGGACGTGGACTCGGGGAAGGGCAGGTGCAAGTACATCCTGTCGGGGGAGGGCGCCGGAACCATCTTCGTCATCGACGACAAGACAGGCAACATCCACGCCACCAAGACGTTGGACCGGGAGGAGCAGGCCCAGTACACGCTGACCGCCCAGGCCGTGGACCGGGATACCAACAAGCCGCTGGAGCCGCCTTCCGAGTTCATCGTGAAGGTGCAGGACATCAACGACAACCCCCCGGAGTTCCTGCACAGGCCCTACTTCGCCAGGGTGCCCGAGATGTCCAACGTGGGTGAGTGGGGGTTAATGTCAGATTAATGGCATGAATTACATCAATCTTTTTTTATATCTGATCTATAATCATTTCTCATAATATATTTTCTGATTCGTTCACAGCTTTTGTTATTGTGTTATTTATTTTCTTTATCAATTTCTTCACTAAGTTGAAATAGCCATCACCCCTTACCCCCCACCACCCCTTCATCCCTTCCTATCCTAAAACACCCACCCCTCTCATTTACTTTTTGTGTGTTTGTACATCCTGACACTTAATGTAATAATAATAATAATAATAATACATTTAATTTAAAGGGCGCCTTTCAAGACACCCAAGGTCACCTTACAGAGCGTAAAGTTATCATAAATCGTTTAAAAACAAGACATTGTGGAAAAATAATAATAATAAATAAATAAATAAATAAAACAAAAACAAGACAAAACAAACAAACAATCAAGACAGAGTGATCGGACGTTGTGTGCGAGTTTGAACAGGTGAGTTTTGAGTTGGGACTTGAAGGTCATGGTGTCTGACTGTTTAATGTGTGGGGGGAGGGAGTTCCAGAGACTGGGTGCTGAACAGCTGAATGACCTGGCACCCATTGTAATGAGTCGTGATGTGGGGATACATCCTGGCACTTAATGTATGCACTTATTGGAAGTTGTACTTCCTGACACTTAATGTACGCACTTATTGTGTTGTATGTCCTGGCCCTTAAAAATAGTAGTTAGCATTGTGTAGTATCTTCTCCTAGCTATCTTTGTTGTATACAGGGAATTGGTTCACCTAGCGATTGTTAGTGCTTTGAACTCACTTACGTCCTTAATGTACCGACAGCGATATATTGTTGTTTCTCTTTCTTTTGACAAATGTAATTATTGTAAGTTGCTTTGGATAAAAGTGTCTGCTACAAGCCCTAAATGTAAAGGCAAATGTAAATAATGGATCGGATTAGGGTTGCAACAGCGAATCGATAAAATCGATAAAAATCGATTACTAAAAGCGTTGGCAACGAAATTGGTAATTGATTCGTTGAGTAGCGCGATTAATGCGTCACTCGTAGGCGCGGCACTGTTTACAGCCTGCCGCCGACAGGTTGGTTCATGGTTCACGCACGCCCACAGCGAGCTTTAGTGTGAGCGACCACAGCTTGTATTTTGGTAATATCTTAACACTGGACTGTAGGCTTAAATAAGAGTGTTGTACCTTAACTGTCTTTGGGTACCTTCAACTCAGTATCCGTCTAGTCCAACCAAAAGTCAGATGCTGCTGCTGCTGCAGACGGTGTGCAGACGGGCTGTCAAAGCAGTGGTAGTAATCACACAACCGGACGGTGTAGAAAGTCACGTCAGTTAAAAATAGTAATCCAGTTTTTAAATCCATGTTCAAATCGGCAGGATATAGATCTAGTTAGCTTAAAAAAAGTAGCAAACAGTGTCAAATGTGATGTGTTCAGGTCCGCTCAGTAATATGATTGATATGAATCGTTAGTTGCAGCCCTAGATCACATTATAGAAAATATAACATGCATCATAAAGTAGTTTGTATGGCATGTATGAAACTCACTTCGAATCCCTGCTGGCAATTCAATGGAAATAATTAGTTTTCTTATATGTCATTTGTAGGAAGAATAATTGTATTCTGCTAACAAAGCGGAAGGAACAGAGTGTTATTCCACTGAACAGCCTGTTACATGCATTATTAATAAATAGTGAAATTCAACCACGAGAAGTCTGACATGAAGCGCAGGACTGTACTGCTATATAAAGAACGCTAGATTAATAAAATAAATGTGAATGTGTTCTGTTTAGTACTTAAGTTGGCTCATGAATAGGTTAGGTATTTAACTGATGGCTACAGATATCCCTTAGGTATCAATCCCAGAACGTAAAGACTCCACTATGTACGGGATAGGTATCAAACCCAGAAAGTAAAAACTCCACTATGAAAGGTAGATTGACAAGACATCTCTATCTCGTTCTCTCATTGTCTCACTCTCTGTCACAAAAAGAGGATTATATCAAATGTCCTCTTCCATATATTGATCGGTTTACACGTTTGGGCTTTTAGGCAGCTATCTTGTATGCTGGTGAAATGTAGAGGTCGCAGGGGAACAGTTAATTGCCACCATGGTAACATCATCCCAAACCACAGAACCAGAGTGCTTAAGAAAACTGTAATCTGACTAACCTGAGATCCTTTCAGTTAGATCATCAGGAACTCAGAAATGTAAGACATGTGAAAGACCAATCCTCTTAAACCTAAGTCTTTAGAAATACAGATATAAAATGGCAGCCATGCTGAGAGCAGTCTAAGTAGTTTTAAATTAAATCTGATACTAAGGGGGAAGTCAGTAGCTGCGGGATGATGGCATTGGGTTTAAAACGAGAGCTGCACCAGACTTTTCATCACCTCTCCCTGCAAGTTTGTATCTTTTTGAGAGACATTCTTTAGAAGGTGTAATCCTAGGACCAAAATTAACTCATGCTGTTAATAATTGCATAGCATTATATCGGTGTAGGTGTAGCATTATGAGCTACACCTTTGTACTACAGCTCTCTGATAAAGGCCTATTGTAGCAACATCAGCATTGACCTGTTATTGACCATGTGACTGTTACAACATAAATACCTCGCCTCAATTCATCTCAAATGTATTATAACCAGCATGGTATTTATTAACTGATTGCACTTTATATTTATGTCATATTTTACACATTTTACACTTTTAAGAGTCAGTTCTCCATTTATAAACATGCACTTTGCATATTTTATACATATTTATATAAATGTGTGTATTTGTAGACACCTGTGCTTGTGTGTATTGTCTGCCAGGTAGCAATGCTGTGTTTTTGTTTTTGTTTGTTTTTTGTTTGGACATGGCCCTGTCCGTTGTAATGCTGCTGCTATGTGCCCTCAATTGCCCCCTGGGGACAAATAAAGTTTTTTTTAATTTGAATTTGAATTTTGACCTGGGAAGAGTCCATCCAAAATCATTAAAGCATTGGCAGCATTCACATTCTCAGCATTCACAGTGTGTGTGTGTGTGTGTGTGTGTGTGTGTGTGTGTGTGTGTGTGTGTGTGTGTGTGTGTGTGTGTGTGTGTGTGTGTGTGTGTGTGTGTGTGTGTGTGTGTCTCGCAGGAACGTCGGTGATGCAGGTGACTGCCACGGACGCTGATGACCCCACCTATGGCAACAGCGCCAGATTGGTGTACAGCATCCTGCAGGGACAGCCGTACTTCTCAGTGGAGTCACAGACAGGTGGGGAGAAAACATCGCCGTGCACCGCCTCTCTGTCTGTCTGTCAACATTTGGAAGAACTCTAATTCACAAATAATTACAAAGATTCATATTACTTTTTTGTTGCTATTTTTAAATGTTAATGTATGTATAGTTAGAGGAAACTGGAATCAAATGCATACTTGATAAATGAAGCAGATTTAGATTTGATAAAATGTCAGATGATTAAAGAAGGGTTGAGACGGGGCAAGAGTGCTTGGTTAAACATAGAAAGACATTAAGAAGGACAGAGTGAAAATGTACAATTTGGGGAGGTATTAATCTAGCTAATCGAACCAGTGTTGGGTATTTGACTGGCTCAAATCCACAGCTCACATTTCTAATTGGTTTGGAGATTTTAAGCTTTTCATGCTGTCACACTCAGACTCTCTCTCTCACTTCCTCTCCCTCTGGCATCGGCACACACACACACACACACACACATGCACGCACAAACGCACACACACACATACACACACACACACACACACTTACACACGCACACACACACACACACTTGCGTGCATAAAACACACACAGCACACTTGGCATAAGATGACAGCAGAAAGCCTTGACTCCCACTTACTTCAGGTTGGAGAGACAAGAGTGACAGAGACAGAGGGAGAGAGAGAGAGAGACGGAGAGAGAGAGAGAGAGAGACGGAGAGAGAGAGAGAGAGAGGGAGAGAGAGAGAGAGACAGAGACAGAGAGAGAGAGACAGAGAGAGAGAGTGTGAAGAAGCTGCTGTAGAGGCCGAGCAGCACTTTCTCCTACACTGCCCCAAATTCAAAAATGTCTGCGAAATATATTTTAGCAAATTCGGCAACCAACTAAAAATATAAATGGGAGAGAGAAAAGAGAGCTACGTCGTCGCCGTTTATTTCAGCTTGCCACACAACATGAGAGAAAGACATTCTACACCAGGCCTGACTGTTTTATTTTGTTTTATTTTAATGATTATTCGTAATTATTGTGCGTGCTCGTGTGCTCGTGGACTCGTGAAACGTCATCAGTCGTTGCCCGAGCACTGTTCCAATTCGAAGTACGCATCAAGCGAGTACTGTCGTAAAACCCGGAAGTGTTCTTGATGCGTGCTCGATCTCGCCGTTTCACCGAGCATGCATCGGAGGTGGCTCGTGTGTACTTGCAACCGCTATAAATCCCAGGATGCATTTCGCACTCGCAGCAGTACGATGGCGGACAATATGGAGAAGACGCACAACTGTAGCTTAAGTTACTCTTAACTTATATATATATTTATATAATATAATAATAATAATAATATAAGATAATATATAAATATATATATATAAAGTCGTGTGTGTATAGCTTATACACAGGACAGGACACGCATATCTTTTCAATTTTTATTCATTCAGAATATTTACATACTATTTGAAAATGAAAGAGGCTGGGATTTTGTTTTATATCATTTTTTTATATTGTTCAGTAGTATATGCCTAAATGAGGCCGTAGCACAGTTAACGGACGAGCAGAGGTGTTGACGTCATCGAGTCCGCTGCTGTTCCAATTGCAGGTACGTACTCGCGTGCTCGCAAGTCTGTGCTTGAAGTACGGACTTGCCAAGTACGTACTTGCAAGTCATCGAGTCCGTAGTACGCGTGCTAGGAATTGAGAAACGGCCAGAGATACAGAGAGAGAGAGAGACAGAGACAGAGAGAGAGAGAGAGAGAGAGCTTTTTGAACAGAATAAAGAAAATTAAGTCTTCACGCATGTTTACCAGAGTTTGAACACATACACTCGTTGGGAGACTCCCACTGGATTCACTGCATGGGACCAGTTCAGCTGTGTGGGTCGGACTCCAGCACGGCACACGGTGATCTACTGAGTTCACTGCATGGGACCAGTACAGCTGTGTGTGGTCTGCCCAAGCATGGCACAAAGTGACCTACTGAGTCCACTGGGACCAGTACAGCTGTGTGGGTCTGCCCAAGCTCCCCCTAGCTGAGTGAGTGTCGAGGTGTCCCTGAGCAAGACGCCTCACCCTGACCACGCCTGACGAGCTCACTGTCACCTTGCATGCATTTACTCTCCGCTGTGACGCAGGCATCATCCGCACGGCACTGCCCAACATGGATCGGGAAGCCAGGCAAGAGTACGACGTGGTCATCCAGGCCAAGGACATGGGAGGCCACATGGGGGGTCTCTCCGGGACCACCGAGGTCAAGATCACCCTCACAGACGTCAACGACAACCCCCCCAAGTTCCCTCAGAGTGAGTCCTTCTGTTCATCCACCTTAAAGCTCCCGTCTGTCTTTCCTCCCATCCGTCTATTTGTCCGTCTGTCTGTCTGTCTGTCTGTCTGTCTGTCCAACTGCCTGCCTGCCTCTTTTTCAGTCAGTCTTTCCTGTCTGTGTCCGACTTGCAGTCAGTCTTGGAGTCCATCTCTCTGTCTATCCATCCATCCGTCTCTATCTGTCTTTCTGTCTCTCTGTGTGGTGGGCTAAGTCTGTCCTTCTTTCTCTGTCTCTCTGTCTGTCTGGGTCAGTCTGTCCTCCTGTCTCTGTCAGTATTTCTCTCTGTCTGTCTGGGTCAGTCTGTCCTCCTGTCTCTGTCTCTGTCTCTCTTTGTGTCGGGGTCAGACCGTCCTCCTGCCTCTGTCAGTCTGTCCTCCTGTCTCTCTCAGTCTGTCTCTCTGTGCCGGTGGGCAGTGCTAAGACTGAGCCCCTTGGAGGTGTTCCAGGTGTCCAGGTGTCCCTAACAGCCTGCTCTCTGAGTCCTTTCAGCCAGTCTAGCAGTCTTACAGACTGTGTGCTGTGTGTGTGTGTGTGTGTGTGTGTGTGTGTGTGTGTGTGTGTGTGTGTGTGTGTGTGTGGGTGTGTTTGAGTGTGTGTGTATATGTGTGATTGTGTGTGGGGGATATCCAACACACACAGATGGCATGCAATTCCAGGGAAATTTGTCACAGAAGGGGATTAAATAATTTATACAATCTATTTAAATATCAATGATTTATTTTTCTTTATTTCCCTGGTCTACTGCAATACCCCTAGGTTTTTTAAGTGTGCATTTGTGTGTAATATCTTACTACTATAGCAGGCCTGTCACACAAATTCTTACTTGGTCTTACACACACTATTATAATCTCACATATACACCACTATTCTCATGCACACACACTATTATACTCCTTTTACATGTATTGATGAGAGTGTATAGTCATGTATGTGAGAGAGTATAGTAGTGTATGTGAGAGAGAATAGTAGTGTATGTGAGAGAGTATAGTCGATGTGGGAGAGAATAGTTGTGTGTGTGAGAGAGTATAGTAGTGTATGCGAGAGAGAATAGTTGTTGATGCAACATAATATAGTAGTGTGTGTGAGAGAGAATTCGGGCTGCAACTAATGATTATTTTCATAATCGATTATTCGGTTGATTATTTTTTCGATGAATCTGATAAAAAAAAGAAACATTTGTAATTGCCGCATCTTTATTCAAAAACTGAACATTACTTCAAATTCACAGTGCAGACTAGGGATGGGCAAAATGATTATTTTCCGGGAACTAGTTCTTTCAGTTCAGTTCACTATAACGATTCGTTCATTTGATTCGTTCGTCACGTCATTTGACAGGGAATCTCACAGGTGTCTGCCCCCCCCCCGCGAAACGGCCCAGAGAATAATTTAAGCGACTTCTAGGCTCTACCCCCCGTGAAAATTGACAAGATATACTATATAGTATAACCAAACATCCCACCAATATATATACCACTTGCTTACTCTCTATATGTCATTCATGGTTTTATATTTATAATTTTATTTTACTTTACATTTAATTCTTCATAATTCAGGCATTACAGAACTTTCATGGTCATAAATAAAAAATACGAACTGCAGTTTAATTACTTTGTTTGTTCTTGAATTGACGTAGAATGGAGCAAAGACTCCTGGGATTGGAAAATGCGTTTATCCAATAAACAGACGGAGGTCAAGTCTATTTTCGGAAATGTAGGGGGATGAGTGGCCCCACGTCGAATGGTATGACACAAGATACGTCAGACAGAGAAAGCGTGCAAATTCAGCCGCCGACAGCCAGCCGCCTGTCGGCGGCTGGCTGTAAACAGTGCCGCGCTTACGAGTGACGTATTAACCGTGCGACTCAACGAATCGATGACCAAATTCGTTGCCAACGCTTATAGTAATCGATTTATCGATTTTATCGATTCGTTGTTGCAGCCCTAGTAGTTGCCATGCATTTTTAAATGTCAATGCACTTTTCACCCCTGAATAACAGTAAAAGCTATTGAATAATTGATTTGCTTGCGTAGTATACTACACTTTCCATTGAACAATTACCCCTGTTACCCATAAATTGACTAATTTTATAATGTAATTATAGCAGGTTCCAAATGCGTGCGAGCAGGCAGAGTTGTCAACCCTCAGCGGGAGATCGTTTTAATGTCTTTTAAAGCCGAACAAAATCACTTAAACTATAAACATGGTTCTCTCAGAGGATCTCTTGGGTCCGTTCTGGATCTCTCTGGTCCGTTTTCTCCCGGATACCTTTCTCCTCACTACAACACAAAGCAGGCACATAAGTACAAACACTCCCTGATTGGCCTGAGTGCACACACCTGCTCGCACTCAGGTCCAATCCCCCGAGCCAATCCGGTGCGCTCCCATCCTGCCCATACTCCCCCTGCAGGCCAGACGTCGCACGTCCCCCCACAGTAATCAAATGCTAGCTGCTTTCAGACACACGTGTAAGTCCTGGTATTTCCTGCTTTTCTCCTGATGGGCCGTATGTGTGAACAACATATCCTGGCATTTGTACCCTGAAAATCTCCTGAATAATACTAGCCCTGAGGTAGTATTTTCTCCGTAGAAAATGTAAATTTCCTTATGTGAATGAGGAGTGGAAAGTCTGTATTTCTCAAACCACTTCAGTGGGCGTGTTGATGATGCTTCTGCATGTCATTGAGTGGCCCCCTAAATGATATCAGCCTGTTGCCTTTTGGTTGCTGAATGGTTAAAAAATATTTAAATGTTGGCACTGCTTTTAAGAGTCATTTGTGGTGAACGCTAAAAGATAGGTCTTATCATAATCCTAAAATGACACATCATATAATAAATTACAATAAATTAGTTCAAAGCTGCATGTATAGAAAATGTTTATTATTATTATTATTGACAACAGCAGCTGACGACAGTCAGCTGAACATTATAGGGTCCCATCATTCCACTCCTTGTTTTCTCTGTTAAACAAAGAAATCAACTACATTTGACCAAGTGTTAGTAATAGCCTATGTGGAAAAAAATACGCTCTCTTTCTCCAGTTACGCCTTTCTTCTTCGTTGTTTTTTCTATTTGTCTCTAACTCATGCGCAAATATTTCATCGATCGATGATTCAGATTTTGTGGATGCAACGGAATATATGATGCATTATTTTAGCAACATTTAAGATAATCGCGATGAGTTCTGCCTCCTTTTTGTCTATGGTCAAATCAAAACAAACTACAGTGACAGCGGCAACACTTATCCCGATTCTTGTGAACTTAGACTCTACGTAATATCCCGCCCCCCTAAACCCCCCATTGATTCTACTGATGTCTAAACAACATTGATCTCCGCATATAAAGCATCAAGTGTGAATCACCCTCAGGGTCGAATCTCCTGAATTACAAATTTGATTTTTGATTTGATTAAACTTTATTGTCACTAGCAGAGTATAGATACAAAACTAATGAAATGCAGTTGACATCCAACCAGAAGTGCAAAAGAAGAATTTAAATACCAAAAAGTTAGCCGTTTAAAAAGTGCAGTGCTAGACAGTGCAGTTCAGTGCAGTAATGAGTGTAAACAGTTGGACATTGCATAAAGTGAGATGCAACAGCTATGCAGGTAACCAATGTGTGAAAACGGCTTATAAGTAGAAAATTATGATGCTTGCTTCATAACGTAAGGAGGAAATTATTATACTTGCTTCATTACGTAATAGGTTAACCAAAATGTTATTTGTTGTAACATTATAGGCAAAACGTTATTATATTATGCTCTCAGAAATTTGTCACATTATCGACTGGGGTTGCAACATTATTGCTATGGGTTTAATTACAACTAGAGGTTGAGTGCGATTAACGCGCACGCGGAAACTCTAGCAGGGGCGGATGGTGTATAGGGGCGATTTGGGCGACGCACTACCAACTGGGAGAAAGAGGATTTTTATTTTTTTTATTCTATCACGGCAAAAGTAGTTTTCAGTGTTCTAGACCTATTATCTGTCATTGTCCAATCAGAATCGTCAGATTCAAGTCGCGTTTCAAATGGTCCCGCCTCTATGGGCGAATTCATCGACGTGGAAAATCGCCCAAGCCTTCTCCGTTGACTCTAATGTTAAAACTTTTTTTTCCGGAAATTGAGCCTTCAATGCATTTTCAATGGGGATTTGGGACTCGCCCTAACGTGCTTGCGTCATACGTAACTGAGCAAAGAGCGTGAAGGGATATCTTCGATCAAGTCACTTGCTGATTTCAACATGGCTGCAAATGTGCGCAATTCCGTTTCGTCTCTCAAAGAAGTTCCTTTTAGTCGACGATCCAATTCAGAAAAATTGGAAATGAAATATATTGTATATAGTTCTCTGCAAACCTATGGTGGCATCATGCCTTCAGTGTGTATATTGTATATAGTTCTCTGCAAACCTATGGTGGCATCATGCCTTCAGTGTGCATATTGTATGTAGTTCTCTGCGAACCTATGGTGGCATCATGCCTTCAGTGTGTATATTGTATGTCGTTTTCTGCAAACCTATGGTGGCACCATGCCTTCAGTGTGCATATTGAATATAGTTCTCTGCAAACCTATGGTGGCATCATGCCTTCAGTGTGTCTTGAACAACCACACATAAAAGGTTGCACATTTTACATTGATAATTTATCGTATTTGTCTAAATGCATACTTAACTGTAGATAGATTTATAAGTGAAGTTACCAACACAATAGATTGTCCGTAACACACTCACCCCTTTTAGAATCACATTCTCTCACTCTCACTCTCTCACAAACATGTATACAGATAGAGACAGAGAGAGAATGTTAACTTGTGTATGCTGGTAATTCCCAATTATTATTGATGTATTTGCACTTTTAATCTTGGCAATTTAATCTACAAGGCAAATAAATTAAGTAAAAACGTAGTTCCCCGGCTCCATTCGTCTTTCTAAGGAAATGTTCTATTTTGTCTTTATTATTTTGTCAGAATGCACCAGAATGCTTCGTTTTTATATGAAAAACACAAAAAAACTTCGGGGAGAGGAGGGCCCCAGACCCCCCTACAGGGGTTTGGTTTACAAACTTTCTGCCCCCCCCTATAATAAAATTCACCAGCCGCCACTGAACTCTAGTATATATAAATATGTGTGTGTATGTGTTTGTGCATTGTGTGCGTCTCTGTGTGTGTGTGTGTGTGTGTGTGTGTGTGCACATGTTTGCCTACACATGAATGTTTCAGGGTTATTTGAGGTGTAGAGCATTAAAGACAACCGCAGTAGGTGTGGTATTTCCAAGGCCTGAGGAAATAGGGGCTAATTCTTCATCGTTGCTGTCCTTGTTATTGAGCCTGCTTATTAAGATTCATATCTGATACACAATCCTGTAACATTTGCTTGATTTGCCGATACGAGCAATGTCTGATTTTGATCATCTGGTGATGAATGATTTGAATTGATCGTGGAGAGATGCGCTGAAACATTCTTTAGTCACAGAAACACCTGCACAGAGACAGTGTTTCACAGATCTCAGAATCAGACACCGTTTGCAACACTGATCTTTCCTGCTGTGTGCGTAATGAGCCGCTAACAAGAGGCACATGGCACTTCAGAAATCAAACAAGTGGGTAATAGTGCACTCTGAAAATGGCCCCTCTGGACCCTCTGTCGGTACCAATGTCTCTTGTACTCATGCATACGACTCCAGAAACACAAGGTCACCATGATCTTCAGTTGAGGTGAATCCTGCATATCTGTCATAAGATGCTCACAAGAACTGAAGAGAGGAAAGAGAGAGAGAGACAGATAGAGAAAAAAAACGAAATATGATAAACAACCAATAGGATGAAGAAAGAGACAACCCAAGTTGACCTAGGACATTTGCTATGTATATATATATATATATATATATATATATATATATATATATATATACATATAGGAAGAGATAGAAAGAGAGAGGGGTATTGATGGATCATGGATGGACAGATGCATGGATAGAAAAATAGATTTTGTAACTGCCTGTGAATTTAGTCCTGTCACTGTGGAAAATGATTTAAAATGGAAATCTCTCTTTCTCGTTCTAGCAGTGTCTCTGTTTTTCTTTGTCCATTCATGCTGTCCCCCAGGCAGTTCGTCTCCTTCCTCTATCTTTCTTCCTTTCTGTTCTCTCACTCTTCTGCTCGCTCTCATTACAGCAAATGTCTAGCCTGCTTTGTCCCTATCACTATCTCCCTATCTCGCTCACCCTTATTTCATCCATACACTCTTGCCGCCTCTGCCCATCTCCCGCCTCCCTTGTTTCAGCTCTCAGCTAGAATACAACTAGAGGAGAGGGGAAACAAAAGAAAAAGACAGAGCAGGAGTGGACAGGGAGGGAGAAGAGAAAGGAAGTCTGTGCAGTAACCGTATAAGGAGCAGAATGGGAGGAAGGAGATTGAGTGTTATTTGTTTTATTCTCCTATGTCACATGTTTGTGGTTGAGGAAGTGCATACTATAGATTTAATCCAGTCATTAGATATGAGTGACCATCTGCATTGCATCTCATTACGCATAAATCC
>NC_082396.1:22298914-22448914 GCF_031168955.1 Gadus macrocephalus | reverse complement strand
GTTGATGACTGAAACAGGGCAGACTATCAAACTAATGAGACCAACTGACTAGACTCAACTGGGCCATTGTGTGTTGATGAGTGTATGCTTGTGTGTGCGTGCTCTATATGTGTTGTGTTTACGCGTAGGTCAGTGACGGAGAGAGCAGCTCTTGTTTCAAAGCCCAGAAAGGGAGATGAGGACATCTTACTGTTAATGCAATAAGGTCATGGGCCAATATGAAAGCATTAGCAACACAAAGACACACCCACGCCGGAGAGTGTGTATGCTTGTGCATACATCCCTGCTTGTGTTTATGTATGTATGTCTGTGTATGTGTGTGTGTTTTATGTGTGTGTGAGTTGGAGTGTAAGAAAAGATTCACTTTTCGCTCCTCTTATGTGAAAATATCTCCTTGATTAGCACTAAGAAGTACCTGTGTGTGTCTGTGTGTCTGTGTGTGTGTGTGTGTGTGTGTGTGTGTGTGTGTGTGTGTGTGAGTTCTGTATGCGTGCGTGTGTGCATGCTTGATAATCATGTGTCGATGCTTCTCATGGGAAATCAATAGCTTTGGCCCCTCAAGGCACACCCTGCAAAATTACAGCCTATACGTACACATGCACACGCATGCACAACCAACCACCACACAAACTCACAGTGACACACACACTCACTCACCCACACATACAAACAAACACAAATACACAGGCACATGCACACACACACAGACAGCACAGGGATGCGCTTTAATCATCTATTCTCTTTCAACTTTAATCTGACGATAGCAGTCTACAGAATTTTAAGCTGTATTTCAAGTGCTGCTGCTGTGTGTGTGCGTGTGTAGGTGTGGGTGGATGTCTGTGTGTGTTTGTGCGTGCGTATGTGTGTGTCTGTGTGAGATGGGAGTGGGGTTGTTGTAGTGGAAGAGGACGGTATAGTGAATACCATTATCTGCTTCTGATTACAAGGAGATGGAGAAGGGGGATAGATTGGAAATAGAGGGAGGGGGGAGCGGTTGGATTGTAGGGTTTGAAATGTGAGACGTAGAACTATAGGGGTGGAGGAACAGGTTGGAGAGAGACTGATGAAGGAATAGAGGGGGGCTGAGGAGAGAGATGGACAGGGATAGACAGAGAAAGAGAGAGGGGGGAGGAGAGAGAGAAACAGATAGAGGGGGGAGGAGGGAGAGAGAGGGTGAGGAGAGAGAGAGAGAGAGAGAGAGAGAGAGAGAGAGAGAGAGAGAGAGAGAGAGAGAGAGAGAGATCAGAAATGGGAAACAGGAAACATTTGTATTGGAACTGTTGCTGCACATTTCATGCCTCTATCGTGACATCTGACTCCCACAATGAAAGAGGGAAGCCATTATGGCTGTGAGAAGAAAACACACTGGCTCCACATGCCACGCATGACTACATAAGCCAACCATTTTGAAGACCACCGATACTCTAGAAGGTCCCTTGACCCAGCTCGGTGTGTATTCACTCTTTGAAGTTCCACACAACATATAATTCATTTAATTCTGTGTCCCAAATCCTGCAGCTTTTAAACAGCTTACCTATCATCTTATATCGGACCTGGGGGAGATGAGCCAGACTACATGGGTTTCAACTTCCTTTTAAACCTGGGAAAGATTGGAAAAATAAAGGGGTAGTTATAGATAGGATAAAATTAATAAGCTGTAGTAGTATAGGATAAGTAATACCTTGTGGTATTTGATTAGTATCTGATTAATCCCAGAGGGGAACCTGAGTTTGGCTGGGTGTCACTCAGTACTGAGATTCTAGGATACAGATATTTGTATCTTTCATGGCTGATATCAATAGAATATGCAACAATAGGAACATACAAAATGTGCTCAAATAAATGCCATGGTCCCAAGAGATAATACCTATGTCTTATCCCTGAACAACTGATTAGTATCTAGCGTGTATGGATCAATGGAAGATATGCCGCACGATTTTGAAGTCCTGCTTTTATTGCTATTTTTAGCTGCAGTGGTTAGTATAGACTATAAACAGTTTGAATTGCTGCAGTTTGCGTTTTACATGCAGGAAGAGCTCCCCCTAGCCAGCGACCAATGAACTGCAATGCCCACAGCATTTCTGTTCAAACTGAACCACAGTCCATATCAAAATAAAGAAAACATATTATTTTATCGTCTAAACCATTCGCTAAGTCATGACGCAGCATAATGTGAATCTCTGTTTGGAATTTCATTATCATATTGCTCTGTCTGTGTATATTGGATAAAAAACAATGAATGAATTAATCTCTCTCTCTCTCTCTCTCTCTCTCTCTCTCTCTCTCTCTCTCTCTCTCTCTCTCTCTCTCTCTCTCTCTCTCTCTCTCTCTCTCTCTCTCTCTCTCTCTCTCTCTCTCTCTCTCTTCCACCAGATGGTGGACTATGAGACCAAGCGGACCTACATGTTGAGGATAGAGGGGTCCAACCCTCATGTTGACCCTCGATTCACCGCTTGGGGCCCCTATAGGGATGAGGCCACAGTCAAGGTAATGTGTATTCCTGTATGGTTGTGTGTGTGTGTCAGTGTGTGTGAGTGAGTGTTCATGTGCGTGCCTGTGGTTTGTGCCTCTGTGCGCGCGTTTTTTATTTGTGTGTTTTTTTATGCATCTTTGTGCCTTTGAGTGCCTTAAAAGCAGAGGAGCTACAATAACACAGCTTTCCTGTCTGCCTACTTCTCCTCTTCCTCCATCTCTGCCCCCCTCCTTCTGCACATGCTCTGTGTTTCCCTTTATGTCTCTCACCTCATCCTGCACTCCCTGTGTCTGCCCTGTTCCTCCACCTCTCTGTATTCTCGCTCTCTCTGTATATCTTTCATCCTCCACTCCCTGTGTCTGCCCTGTTCTGCCACCTCCACCTCTCTGTATTCTCTCTGTCTCTCTGTATTCCCTCTCTCTCTCTGTATATCCCGCCAACTGCTCCTCCACCTCTATCTCTCTGTATTCTCTCTCACTCTCTGTATCTCCCTTCCCCTGTTCAACCACCTCCACCTCTCTGTATTCTTTCTCTCTGTCTGTATCTCCCTTCCTCTGTTCCTCCACCTCTATATATTCTCTCTCTCACTCTGTGTCTCCCTTCAACTGTTCCCCCCCCTCTCTCTCTCTCTCTCTCTCTCTCAACTATTTGACCATCTCTCTGTATTCTCTCTCCCTCTGTAGATCATGGTGGAGGATGCCGATGAGCCCCCAGTATTCGTAGCCCCCAGCTATAACTTTGAGGTGGAGGAGAACGCACCGTCGGGGACCCAGGTGGGGAGGGTGCATGCCAAGGACACGGACGTAGCTAACAACCCTGTCAGGTAACACTCACTGGTGAAGATCGTTCTCATCAAGAGCTATAAGGGGAGCTCAGAAGGAACTAGCTTTCCTAGACATGCTGCTGGTTCTGAACCTCCATGTTTCCCTCCTAGGTACATGATTCCTCGCTATACAGACGTGGAACAGTTTTTCAGTGTCAACTCCGAGGACGGCATGATTACCACCACCAGACCTCTGGACAGAGAGGCACAGGCCTGGCACAACATCTCAGTGGCAGCCGCCGAAATAGGTGCAAACACACCAGCATACACACACACAGGCGCACACACGCAAACACACCCACGCAAGCCAGCACACACACACACGTCATAATAGTTAATGCATGCACAATGATACATTTGCTCACATCCAGACATCTTTCACTCGACATAAAGATGAAGCATTTGCAATCTTTTCAACTATATAGTTGACTTTGTATTTTTCGCTGTGACCGTCAGGTTAACATATTCAGGGTTGTTGCTTCCTCGTTGCTCATTGGATTTGGTACAGTAAACACGTTCCAGTCTAAAGCTGAAGGCTGTAGTGAGTCCAGTAGTTTATTGGTTTGGTTGCTTACTCACACGTCAAAAAAGGTTCTTAGTGCATTGGATAGATTTCACCAGTGTCCAAGTGTCCAACAGTAACCCAGAAGCAGAAATAATACATAAGGTGGACCCCGCTTGCGGCCCTCTCTAGAGTGAGCCACCGGGCCCCGCTAGATGCCCTCTCTAGAGCCAGCGGGCCCCGCTAGAGGCCCCCGCTACAGCCACTGGGCCCCTCCCTGGTATTTTGTGGTCGCTGCTCAACAACCAGCCCAGCAGGGCTGTGGTTTCCTTGTGGCGAGCTTGACGCCAGACGGCCAGATGGTTATGGGCTCGCAGCCCCACAAACTAAGACCATTTCAGGCAACACTAACCGCCGGGAGGCCCCAGGAAGCAGAAATCAAGGGGTGCATAATAACAGGATAGAGGAGGCTCGCTGGAATGGGAACCAGAGAATGTGAGGCAGCAGCACACAGAGTTTGGTTGTGCAATTGGAAGTTTGGTGGTTATGAGTTATGAAGAGAGAGAGAGAGAGCTGAGTTATACTTCTCTCCTCTCTTTATTTCATATTCTGGTGTAGGGCCTCTGCTTTGTATGTAAAAATGTCTCCATCTGCTCTTCTTCCTTAGTCTCTCACTTTATATTTGCTGCTGTTTATCTCTCAGTTAATCATCTTTGATATGTATGAGATTCTCTCTCTGTCTCCCTCTCTCTCTCTTTCGCTCCCCCCTCTCTCTCTTTATATCTCTCTTTCTCTCTCACCCCCTTCTCTCTCTCTCGCCCCCCTTTCTCCCTCTCTCTCCCGTCCTATTTCTCTCTTTCCCCTCTCTCTCTCTCCCCCCTCTCCTAAATTTCTCCCCCCTCTGTCTCTCTCTCTCTCTCTCTCTTTATTATTGTCTATTTGTTTGTTTTTGTATGTTTGTTTTGTTTATTAATGACCTCTCTAGTTTGGTCGGTTAATTTATGTTTGTCAAACTTGTTTGGATTGTTCGTGTAACTTTGTTAACGTTAACGTCGCTACCGGCCTGGCAGGGCATAATGCCCGCAGGTACGAGTTCGGAGGCGGTTGGGGAGAAGCTTTCACGGCAGCATGGCGTAAAGCTCTCCCCCGCTGCTCAGGTGTCCGTAGAGGAGTGCTGCTTGGCGATTGGGGAGAAAGTGGGGTGTAACTCAGTTAAGTTTGCCTCGCGAATGAATAGTGCAGTGGTCAATTTTCTAGATAGTGTGGATAAGGTTAATAGTGTCGTGGAGAGCGGAGTAGTAATTTGTGATTTATTTACTCAAGTTCTGCCGCTTGCAAGCCCAGCAAGAAGGGTGATAATTTCGCATGTTCCTCCGTACGTAAGCAACGAGGCGTTGGGGAGAGAACTGGGCCGGTACGGACACCTGGTGTCTGGACTTGGGGGAAAATCCCCCAGTGTAAAGCGTGTTTTACCTACAGAAGATATCGTGGCGACTCCTACGGGGTCGTACAGGGGATTCTGGGTATCCAGGTTGCATGTTGACCAAAGGGGCTTTGTCGTCCTTTTGGTAGTTGTTTGGATAAGTGGGGATAACGGGTTTAGGGTCTTTATTGGTTGTGTGTTAATTGTGTGTAGTTTGATTGTTGTGTGATCGCGACCATTAGTGAGAGTGTTGTGTGTGTTGTGTGTTTCTGTTATGTTTGGTGTTCGTTAATAAAGGCAGTCCGTAGTCGTGAACCACAGCCGGGAGCTGGTAACCAGCTGCCGCCGCCGGGAGGGGGAACGCTTGCACACACACACCTACGCAGCGACTTCGCTGCTGCGGCTAGGGATGAGCTGGCCCTTCATGCATTCCTTCAGGGACTTTCCCCGCCGCGGCTGGGGCAGCACGTCCGCCTCATCCTGCCCCCGACCCTCGATGTGGTCCTCTACGTGGCGGAACGGGCAGAGCCGGAAATTTCCGACCAACCCAGCCTGCAGCTGTACACGGAGGAGGATTGCCAGGACCAGTCTGGTCCGGCCAAGCACTGCTGCCGTCGCTGTGGTGCCCGGGTGGACGCGGCTGGCCCACAATATGTTTTTGTGGTCTTAAAAAATATTGAAGCCGATCTAAATCTAGTCTTGAAATTCAAGGTAGAAAATTCTGATTACAGTCTTTCACACTTCGGACAACAGGAGGGGCATTTAGCCTTTTTTTGTGCATCATTGAGCGGTTGTGCGGGGGTTCCCCCGGCGTCTGCCGCTGACGGGGTCCCTTCGGTGGCTACCGCTGCTGCTGCTGCTGACGCGGTGGCTAGGCCTGGCACGATAACAAATTTTTCTGGCCGATTAATTGCCCCAGAAATTATTGCGATAAGCGATAATATTGCCGTTTTTCAACTAATATAATAAGTACACCCTTTCGAAGATCGATAAACTTTTATTTTTAAAACTCACTGGAACTGGACGTCTGGAAGACATTTAAAATATCCAGAATAAATTAACAAAACAACCAAAAACAATCTATTATAAAAAAAAAAATGCTCTTGAATAAAAACCAAACACCACCAAAAACAATAAATAAAATTGAAACACTAAATAAAAAGGATGTAAAGGATTGCGCTTCAAAAAATAATAAACACGTGTAACGCCAGGGCTCCGCTCCCATACAGACCATGCAACAAGTGACTGTCACTTGACGAGGGGGTTTACGCGTTGTGCCCTGTAATTATGAGCCGGAGCCCGATTTCAACCCGACATTTGTTACTTAGGCCACGTTTATACGTAGCAGGGTATTTATAGAAACGAATATTTCCCCCCCTCAGTTTTCCAAAATAACATTGTGCACACAACATTGTTTTCAAAAAAGTTGTGGTTTACATCAAAACGCATAAATACGCCGTCGAGCGCAATTAAAGCCATGCAAGCCAATCAGAATCCGCAGAATCAACAACAACGAATAACACGAGCGTCTTCCTGTAACAAACAAACTGTAAACATAGGGCGCTCATATGACGTTAAGCATTTCCTGGCGCATAATGTGACGCTTCAGAACCTAAAACTCTGTTTCCCCCCGTTGACACGACAACACATAACCGGCGTTTTCAGAAATCTCCACTTTGGCCGGAGTTTTTAGAAATGATCGTTTTCTGTGACGAAAACAGCGTTTTCGTGTAAATGAGAGGCCAAACCGCGTGGAAATATCTGCGTTTTCCCTTCGTGTAAACGGGGCCTTAGGCATACCCTGCTAAATATATATAATATATATATATATAATGCATAGAACGCCGGTCATTATCGGGAAAATAAGCCCCGACAGGGCGAACAGGCGACCGACGTGCAGCGGAGGTGTCTTGCTACGCCCTGAAGGGGCTTATTTTCGATAATGACAGGCGACGTTCTATACATTATCCCGCTTATTACACGGCTACTTGCCAAAACGAAAAAATAACTTCACATGGTGTGTCTTTTTACAATTTATTCATTAGCAGCATTCTTAGTGTTGATCAGCAGAGAAATAGTCTGCCAAAGACGTTGACGTTGCTTAGCAACCGAAGACGCTGGGGTTGACAAGTTACCAGACTACTATCTATACAAGTGAACGGAGCGTTCCACGGCATTGAGAAGACCCGTGTAATAAAGGCCTATAATATTTCTGTTTATGGCATTGATTTCTTCTCAGATTAGGCCAATAAAGCAATGATTTAAAAAAAAGAGTAGAAATTATTGGAAATTATTGCGGCTGGCAAAAATGTATCGCACAATTGATTTATTGCATATCGCGACAGGCCTAGCGGTGGCCCCGGGGCCTGCTGCTGACGCTACCGCTGGCGCGGTCCCTCCGGCGGCTACCGCTGATCCGGTGGCGCCGGCAGGCTTCTGCTGCACCGGCGCGGTGCCCCCGTCGCGGGCCGTTGTCACGGTGCTCCCGGTGCCCGCCACAGTCGCGGTACTCCCGGTTGCTTCGGTGCCACTGGCGGCTCTTGCGGCTGTGGTCCCCCCGATTTCCGCGGTGCCCCTGGCGGCCGCGATGGCCCCCTCTTATGTGGTGCCCCCCGGTAGTCGCCACGATTGTTCCCCCGGTGGCTGTGGTGGATGGTTTTGTTGGGCCATTGGTTGTACAGACGCCCAACGTCGTTGTCGTGCAGAAGGGGTGTGTAGTTGGATATGAGGTGGCACAGGAGGTGCAGGAAACGTCTGACCTTGGGCAACATGTTAGCCCACATTATTTAAAGGAAGAAGAGGAGGAGGGGATGGAAGAGGATTCCTTGAAAGTGTCATGTAAAAGAAAGAAATTAGGTGCCGAAAAGAACAATTCCAAAGTAAAAAGAATAATAAGCTCTTCTTCCGAGGTGTCTGATACAGAATTGATGAATGATTCTCAACCCCAAGAACAAGAAGATAGGCCCACTGATTATTCTTTTGAAAGCATTAAAAGATTCTTAGACAAAACAAAAGGGCACAGAATAAAAGTGGGAAAGTACTGCTTTTATTGAGTCCGTAAAACATATTGGCTTGAAAAAGAACACTGGGGAATCTTCTGACAGTGTTTTTTTCTGATCAGGAAATATTTTGCCTTAAAAAATGTATTGTAAAAGCGAAATTTGAGATTGCTTCCAATGATGAAAGTTATTAAGCAATTTTCTCTTTTTTATTGTATAAGTGTGTTTCTTTCAATACAGCCCTTCCCTTTTAAAACCATGACTGTTTTAAAAGAGCATCTCTCTAATAATTATTTAAAGATAAGATACTTGACATTTTATTCATACAGGAAACACATAGCACACTTGTCTTTTTAAGTCTTATATCTTATTTAATAGTGGTGGAGTTGGCATTTCGTTTTCCAATAATTTTAAACCAGTTTCATTGAACGAGGAGGTGGTAGTGGAAGTACGACTTTAAAAAGTTAAAACACAGTATGAAGACGTGAAAATGGTTTCTATTAATGTTTATGCCCCAACCAAAGGGACTGACCAGTTATTGTTTTTAGACACACTTGGCGAAGTAATAAGCCAATGTGATAGTGATGAGTATTTGTTTTTAGGAGGTGATTTTAACTCCCCTGGATCACCTGGAGCCTCATACTGTCTCTCTGAGGCGACTCACGCTTCTAACGGCGTCTTGTGAGTTGAGGGACGTGTGGAGAAGTTTCCATGGTATTCAGAAACAGTACACCTGGGCTCACACAAAAGACAATGTTTTATCACTAGCTAGGCTAGATAGGTTTTATTGTTTTAAGCACCACCTCAATATTTTTAGAAGCAGTTTTATTATTCCTGTTGGTTTTACTGACCATTGTATGGTACATTGCTCAGTTTTTACTCAATATGGTAAAAACAAAAAGGTTTTTTTTGGCATTTTAATACTACTCTTCTAGCTGATATGACATTTGTAGAGGTTTTAAAAAAAAATTGGGTTAAGTACAGGAAGAGTAAGGGGGATTATACCTCCTTACAACAGTGGTGGGATGTGGGCAAGTGCCGGATCAGACAACTATGTCAACAGCATACTCTCAATGTTAGAAGGGACAGAGCTAGGTCAATGAGAGAACTGGAGATTGGATCTGCCATCTCTTGCAGAGTCCACAGGAGATCGAGGCCATATTGAGGGACTCGCAGCAAAAAAGACAGCTTTGAGCAGTCTGCTGGGCGTCAAAGCACAGGGGGCGCTGGTCTGGTCCCGTTTTATGGATGCAATGCACATGGACACCCCATCACATTATTTATTCAGCCTTGAGCGCCAGAATGGTCAGAGGAAGATCTTCCGTTCTTTGCGCACTGACACCAGAGCAACTGTGTCTGATCCTGATGGAATATGCATGTATGCAGCAGGTTTCTATAAGGAGCTGTTCAAAAAAAATGACAGAGATATTTCTGACAGAGACCTGCCTTTTTTTGAGGGTCTTCCTCAGGTCCAGCCCAACAAAGCCCTTGAGGAAGTCCGAACTGCCGAGGAGCTGCAGGCTGCAGTTTTGGGTATGAAAAGTGGCAAGGCTCCTGGCATTGATGGTCTGCCTGCAGATTTGTATAAGTATTTCTGGTCAGTCATTGGTGGAGACGTTGGTGATGTCCTCAGAGACAGTCTGGCCTCAGGGTGTTTACCTTTGAGCTGCAGGAGGGCCGTCATCACGCTGCTTCCTAAGAAGGGTGATTTGCAGCAGCTTAAAATGGAGGCCAGTCTCTCTGCTGTGCACAGACTATAAGTTGTTGTCCAAGGCATTGGCTACAAGGCTGGGGAAGGTGATGGCGGAGGTGATCCACGTTGACCAGTCCTATTGTGTGCCTGGCAGGCTGATCACTGACAATGTCATGTTAATTCGGGATTTTTTGGAAGTCTCTGGTTCTTTGGGAGTAGAGACTGGTCTTATTTCCATAGATCAGGAAAATGCTTTTGAATGGGTTGACCATCAATTGTGGCAACCCGGCCCCGTTTCTCAAGGCATGCCACTTCCGGACCAACATTCCAAGGAATGTTTTGCAAATCAAAGGTCCCAACTTTGGGGCAGGTGGTGGAGCTGGCCGGGCCAGACCGGGAGGATGCCGCTGCCTTGGCTTGACAAATGGGGGTGAGATCAATGCGGCTCGTCCAACAAGCACTGGACCTTTGGAGACGACAACTGACTGGAAACGAGTGTGTTCTTCTAAGGATGTTTCCAAGGAATGTTTTGCAAATCAAAGGTCCCAACTTTGGGGCAGGCGGTGGATTTGGCCGGACCAGACCTGGAGGATGCCGCAGCCTTGGCTGGACAAATGGGGGTGAGATCAATGCGGCTCGTCCAACAAGCACTGGACCATTGGAGACGACAATGTGTTCTTCTTGTTACTGTACGGTTTACTGGGACCCAAGTGCAGGACGCAGGGAGGCGGAGACAGAGTAAAGGCAAAGGGAATTTATTGGTTGAGCGTTCGGGAAGTCAGGCAGGCGGGGGTCTGGTAACGGGCTGGCAATCAGGTGGACACGGGCTAGGCGGTGGACGGGTAGTCAGGCAGGCGGAGGTCAGGAACCGGGAGAGCGATCGAGCTGGTGGGGGCTTGGCGGGGATCGGGCAGTCGGGCAGGCGAGGGGGTCTGGAGCCGGGAGGACGATCGTGCAGGTGGGGGCTCGGCGAGGATCGGGTAGTCGGGCAGGCGGAGGTCCGGTAGCGGGAGAACTAGAGAAGGAGAATAGGATTACTAGGGGGACGGAGTAACGAACAGGACTGGACAATAGAGCGGGTAGGCGATACGAACTTGCTGGAAGTGTATGACGAACTGGCGCCGGCAGACTGGGGATCCCAGGCTGAAATAGGGAAGCGTGGATTGCAGATTGCCGACAGGTGGGTTGCGAGAAGAGGAATCCGTTACGCCCTGCCGCCGCTAGAGGGGGGTGTTGGACCGTGTAGCGGGACAGGGCGTAACACTTCTAAGGACATTTTACAATGGTTTTGGAGTTCCTGACGGTGAAGATCCTTTCCCAAACCTCAGTATTGTCCCTGATTTTAAGGACTGCACTGCCACGTTTTTAAACACAAAGAAAATTGGTTTTAGTGATTTTATAGGAAAAGTTGCGTATTCCCTCTGTGTAAAGGTTTTAAACAAGACAAAAATTGAATGGTCGAACAGACAGTCCCTGGAGGGCTCATTTTGGTGTGAAGGAGGATGTGAGGCCTGAGTGGAGGGCACTGTACCAACCACCATTGGTCAATAAGATTGCTGATTTACAATGGAGACATTTACATGGAATAGTGGCTGTTAACTCTTTTATCTCGATTTTAAATCCCAGTGTTTCTAACGTTTGTCCTTTTTGTCCGCAGAGGGAAACCATTTTTCACTGTTTTTTAGAATGACCCAGACTTTTCACTCTGTTCACCTTTTTAGAGAAGCTTTTCATGGCTTTTGGGGAAACTTTCACAAAACTGTTTTTTATTTTTGGTTTGAAACATAGGAAAAACTGCAGTCACAAGTGTGAACTTTAAAATGCAATAATTGGGCAATCAAAAATGGTTATTGATATAAGCCGCAAGAGAAAGGTTGAGTGTGTCATGATCCGTTCCTGAGTTTCCCATTCACCCTGCAATTCCCTAATTAACCCAACCATCCTCACCTGTGATCCCTCTATAATAACCCTCTGCCCCCAACCAGTCTCTGCCAGATCGTCTCTAGTCTTGACTGATCTTTCCCGCATTCTCTATCTCCGTGCATCTCATATATGCCTGCCTGCCTGTTGCCGTTCTCTCGCTTGTCTGACCTCCCGCCTGATGCCTAGTCCCTGTCGATCCTGTCTGCTTACCGGTTACCGGTTACCGAATCCTTCCCTTCCCTTTCCTTTTTTTGTTCCCCTTTCGATGACCTTGTCAGGTAACCATACTGAGATACTCACCTTCCACCTCATCCGCTCGCCACAACAACCTCTCATTTTAGGGATCCCTTGGTTAAAAAGACATAACCCACACATTGACTGGTCCACGGGATCCATTCTCCAGTGGAGTTCTCAGTGCCACGCTTCATGTCCCCGATCTGTGCAATGTACCTGAGCAATACGTAGACTTTAAAGAGGTGTTCAATGAGACTCGGGCTACTTCCCTGCCACCACACCGATCCTATGATTGTGGCATAGACTTACTCCCAGGCACTTCGCCTCCTAAGGGGATGCTCTATTCCCTGTCAGCCCCAGAAAAACAAGGCCATGAAGAGCTACATCCAGGGTGCACTGACAGCAGGACTCATCCGACCGTCCTCCTCTCCTGCTGGCGCAGGATTCTTCTTCGTGGCTAAGAAGGATAAATCTCTAAGGCCATGCATCGATTACAGGGTACTCAATAATATCACCATTAAAAACCGGTATCCTCTTCCCCTTATTTCCTCCGCTTTCAAGCTCTTACAAGGAGCTACTATATTTTCGAAGCTCGACCTCAGGAACACTTACCACCTTGTGCGCATCCGAGAAGGGGACGAGTGGAAGGCAGCCTTTAACACCCC
This sequence comes from Gadus macrocephalus, assembly GCF_031168955.1. NCBI lineage: Eukaryota > Metazoa > Chordata > Actinopteri > Gadiformes > Gadidae > Gadus > Gadus macrocephalus. Next base: position 22,436,179 of record NC_082396.1, on the reverse strand, counting down.
TAGTGGTCATTATGAGTATCTGGTCATGCCCTTCGGCCTGACTAACGTCCCCGCGGTCTTCCAAGGGCTGGTTAATGACGTCCTCCGGGATATACTCAATGTATTTGTTTACTTGGACGACATCCTGATCTTTTCAAAGAACAAGCAGGTATAACGTTTGTCAGGTTCTCCAAAGACTTCTCGAAAATCAACTCTTCGTAAAAGCCGAAAAATGTGAGTTCCATGTCTCCGAAGTGTCGTTTTTGGGATTCATCGTTGGAACGGGGAATATCCAGATGGACCCAACCAAGACCCGGGCCGTCACGGAGTGGCCCACACCCTCTAACCGCAAGGAGCTTCAGCGGTTCCTCGGTTTCGCAAACGTTCATCCGCAACTACAGCTCTGTTGCAACTCCGCTCACAACTCTCACTTCTCCCAGCATTCCTTTCTGGTGGTCTTCTGAGGCGGAGAAGGCATTCAGTGATTTAAAGACGCGCTTCACTTCTGCCCCTATTCTCATCTTCCCTGACCCAGAACGCCAATTCATAGTGGAAGTGGATGCCTCCGACACGGGAGTAGGAGCGGTCCTGTCGCAACGGTCAGCAAAGGACCAGAAGGTCCATCCGTGCGCCATCTTCTCACGCAAACTTTCCCCAGCTGAAAGGAACTATGACGTGGGAAATAGAGAACTACTTGCGGTGAAATTGGCACTAGAAGAATGGAGGCACTGGTTAGAGGGGTCAGAACAGCCATTCTCTCTAACAGACCTCCCGCCTGATGCCTAGTCCCTGTCGATCCTGTCTGCTTACCGGTTACCGAATCCTCGCCCGCCCGACCAATCGCAGAGGACCTGCCAGCCTACCTGTTACCGACCCATTGCCTGTGTGACCTCCCACCTGTCGTCGAACCTCTGCCTGCCTACCCGTTGCCGAACCATCGCCTGTCTAATCTCCTGTCGACCTTCGATCCCCCACCGGACGGTCGACTCGTCCGCCCCCGGCTCCCCGCCTATCTGTCTGCCTTCCCGTTACCGACCTCTTGCCTACTTAATTGAAGTAAACTTGAACTTTCGCATCCCCTGTCTTGAGTTGTGCTTCTGGCCTCACTTCCTGTCCGTCTCATTATCGGAGCGTGACAGAGTGCAACCTGGTTGTTGATTTAAAGGTGTATTTGGCCAGAAGTTTGAGGTCAAGGATCTTAATAGATTACAGATTCTACAGGGAAATTAAAGATCTAGAGACTTTCAGCAGAAGGTGGTGTTGTGGAGCAGCTCTGTGCGAGGTGGATGAGGGAGAACTTGTTTTCTCGGGAAGGGTTGGCGTGAAGGAATGATTATTACGTGTGTTTATTTGTTTGTAATTTTGTTTTTGTTTGCTTTGTGTGTTTTGTTTTTGTTTTAAGTGATGCGAAATCGATAAAGTGAAAATAAAAAGGTCTCTCTCTCTCTCCCTCCCCCCTCTATCACTCTCTCTCTATCTTTATCTGCCTTCCTCAAAGGCGTGTTTCTGTTTTTTGAGACGTCTTTATGACTGTTTTGCAGATTAAAATAATTCTAGTGGACTGTTTTCGGTTGGATACGTTTAGACTCAGTTTGCATTTGGATGTTTTCTCATCTCTCCATGGATGGAAACCAATGTGAAAATCTTGTAGAAACACAAACATTAATAATACAGAGGGAAAATACTGAATAAACTTCATCTTATTTTATTACCGCTCCTATCCAAGCACCACAATGGAACACAATAACACAACTTGATTAATGTGTCATTTATTATTATGTGTATTATTATTGTTTGATATGTTATGTTCTGTGGTGTGTGTGTGTGTGTGTGTGTTTGTGTCATCAGGAGGTCATCACCAGGACACCAAAGTACGTGTAAACATCCGAGTGAAAGATGTGAATGACAACGCTCCAGAATTTGCAACAAACAACGAAATCCTCATGTGTGAAGCCATCACACCAGGAAAAGTATGTCTATCTTGACACTGTGTGTGTGTGTGTGTGTGTGTGTGTGTGTGTGTGTCTGTGTGTAGGAGTGCTTTTTCGTATAATTATGAATATGTGTGAAAATATGTTTAATTACAAAAAGGTTGCATCCATTCTTTTGAACTAACCTGTGCTTGGCTGTCTTTGTGTTATCAGGTTATAGAGACAGTCAGTGCGGTGGACAAAGACGAGATGGCCCACAGGCAGCATTTCACATTCAGTCTCGCTCCTGAAATTGCCCACAATCACAACTTCTCCCTGAAAGACAACAGAGGTAGGTGGAGCTGCAATGCAACATGGTTCTGTAACAACCCGGTATCACGCGATTTCGTGCTCATGCGCACGAACGTCAATCTATTGAAGCGTGTTCCAGAGCACGATAGTCCGACTTTTTGCGTGCTACACAGAACGAAATGTAAACCAATGCATTCTGAATGGGAGTGTTCTCAGACAATTAACGTGCTCCACAAAACGGTACGAGAGAGAGAGAGAAAGAGAGAGAGGGAGGGACAGAGAGAGAGAGAGCGAGAGAGGCTACAGAAAGGGTGTGCGCAGATAGTACAGTGTACCCTAATTATGTTTATGCCAAAACCACAAATGCTATATATATATATTGCCTAATTATATATATTGCCTATATACAGGTCCTTCTCAAAAAATTAGCATATTGTGATAAAGTTCATTCTTTTCCATAATGTAATGATAAAAATTAAACTTTCATATATTTTAGATTCATTGCACACCAACTGAAATATTTCAGGTCTTTTATTGTTTTAATACTGATGATTTTGGCATACAGCTCATGAAAACCCAAAATTCCTATCTCAAAAAATTGGCATATTTCATCCGACCAATAAAAGAAAAGTGTCTTATGGAGGCCCAGGATGCTTCGATAGCGGCCTTAAGCTCATCCAGAGTGTTGGGTCATGCGTCTCTCAACTTTCTCTTCACAATATCCCACAGATTCTCTATGGGGTTCAGGTCAGGAGAGTTGGCAGGCCAATTGAGCACAGTAATACCATGGTCAGTAAACCATTTACCAGTGGTTTTGGCACTGTGAGCAGGTGCCAGGTCGTGCTGAAAAATGAAATCTTCATCTCCATAAAGCTTTTCAGCAGATGGAAGCATGAAGTGCTCCAAAATCTCCTGGTAGCTAGCTGCATTGACCCTGCCCTTGATAAAACACAGTGGACCAACACCAGCAGCTGACATGGCACCCCAGACCATCACTGACTGTGGGTACTTGACACTGGACTTCAGGCATTTTGGCATTTCCTTCTCCCCAGTCTTCCTCCAGACTCTGGCACCTTGATTCCCGAATGACATGCAAAATTTGCTTTCATCTGAAAAAAGTACTTTGGACCACTGAGCAAGTCCAGTGCTGCTTCTCTGTAGCCCAGGTCAGGCGCTTCTGCCGCTGTTTCTGGTTCAAAAGTGGCTTGACCTGGGGAATGCGGCACCTGTAGCCCATGTCCTGCACACGCCTGTGCACGGTGGCTCTGGATGTTTCTACTCCAGACTCAGTCCACTGCTTCCGCAGGTCCCCCAAGGTCTGGAATCGGCCCTTCTCCACAATCTTCCTCAGGGTCCGGTCACCTTTTCTCGTCGTGCAGCGTTTTCTGCCACACTTTTTCCTTCCCACAGACTTCCCACTGAGGTGCCTTGATACGGCACTCTGGGAACAGCCTATTCGTTCAGAAATTTCTTTCTGTGTCTTACCCTCTTGCTTGAGGGTGTCAATGATGGCCTTCTGGACAGCAGTCAGGTCGGCAGTCTTACCCATGATTGCGGTTTTGAGTAATGAACCAGGCTGGGAGTTTTTAAAAGCCTCAGGAATCTTTTGCAGGTGTTTAGAGTTAATTCGTTGATTCAGATGATTAGGTTAATAGCTCGTTTAGAGAACCTTTTCATGATATGCTAATTTTTTGAGATAGGAATTTTGGGTTTTCATGAGCTGTATGCCAAAATCATCAGTATTAAAACAATAAAAGACCTGAAATATTTCAGTTGGTGTGCAATGAATCTAAAATATATGAAAGTTTAATTTTTATCATTACATTATGGAAAAGAATGAACTTCATCACAATATGCTAATTTTTTGAGAAGGACCTGTATATATATAGGCTATATATATAATTAGGCTATAATCATATTATTTAGCGTGTAATGGGACAATCTATAGCCAAATTGTCGAAGATGCCCGAGAATCTCCGGGGATATCAGCATGGGAAATCAGCGCATCAGACCCATGAACCTATAAAGAAAGACGTAATCTCAAGCGGGAGAGAACGTTTGCGGTGCTGGTTTGTGTCACGTAAGTACAGGGCTCTCATGTCTCATGCATTCGGCGTGAGACACACGCAATTCAACCCATGCACACGCTCGAACCTGGTCTCACGAAAATACGTGACACTGTCACTTTATTTAATCTATTGAAACGTGATCAGGGACACGTAGGCCTATTTTCTGAATTTTGTATTTCAATTGGAAGTCGGCTATTTGTTGTGTCAGCACGACTTCCAAACTAAGGTTCTGTCCAGGAGCGTTCTCCCTAATGTCCCTTATGGAGCTCCGTACAGATCATTCATTGTTGAAAATTGTCTGTGATAACTAACAAATTACAGCTTTTGACCACCCGTTTCTACTTAAAATTGTCTGTGATAACTAACAATATGACAGCTTTTGGCCACCCGTTTCTACTTTCACCTTTGATACTGAGAAATTGTGACAATACACGGATATATTAAATGCAGGTGCGCTGCTCTGTAGGCAAACCGCGAAGGAAAAAAGGGTAGCTGCTTCATCTGTTCTTTTTAGAATTGTATGTCTTGATGTTTATTTTATCTAGCCATCTATTCTCTTGTTTTTGGCTATGTGAATGAACGTCCGCGTCGATGCCTCGATCGCAAGTCCAGTGTCGCAAGCGGACGTTGACATGACATCTAGAAATCATACCGTATTTAATGGGTTGTAGTGAGTGTAACATAATTCACCTTCAGTATTTTGTTATGTGTTGTTCTTTCAATTGTGTTAGGCATGTCGTTTACTGTCTTGGTGGTTCAGGGATCGCTGTCCCTTTAAGGATTACGAGCGTCTCATGACGTCTGAGCCCATGCGGGATTTGTTTACTCTCAGCACAAGCGTTTTTATTTTTATTTTACCATTAGTTTATTGGCCTAATCTGAGGAGAAATCTATGCCATCAACATAAATATTATAGGCCTTTATTACACGGGTCTTCTCAATGCCGTGGAACGCTCCGTTCACTTGCATGGGTAGTAGTCCGGTGACTTGTCTACCCCAGCGTCTTCCGTTGCTAAGCGACGTCACCGTCTTTGCGGACAAATAATTTCTCTGCTGATCAACACTACGAATGGCCAAAAGACTTGTACCCCCCCCCCCCCCCCCCCCCTTAAATAAATACTATGGCAGAATTATTATTATTATTCTCATTCAACTTGAACCTGTGTTTTTACAGTAGTGGTGGAGGGATGACGTATGTTGGCCAACCCGGAAGTGAGCGTCGCCCTGGATTCCCTCGACAAAAAGCCAACGGGTTTTGCCATTGGATTTTGGATTATTGCAGAAACATTTGCATCTTTGAAGCACCTCCTCAAAAACTGAAAATAAATAAATATATAAAAATAACCGTGCTCCAAAGAACGAAATGTAAACCAATGCATTCTGAATGGGAGTATTTCTCCGATTTTTCCATGCTACACAGAACGAAATGTAAACCCATGCAAATAAAGACTTCATGGTCATAATAATTTAAATATCATTAATATCCTGAGTGTGTAGGGTGGTATTCTATTTTTTTCAACGGGGCTGCATCCAGTCACTTGACCGTTATGGTTGCTATGGTGGTTGCTATCGACCACCCCCTCTAATCCTTACATGGCTCTAAAAACCACGCGGCAAAGGAGCTGCCGTCAATTGTGTTGTTTTTTGGAAGCAAACTCAGGAGAAGTAATGACATCTCACAAATATTTATTTAATAAATTGTTTCAAATAACCCTGCCTCGTTAAATCAATTAGCTTGGTGTTTTGCTTTCCAAAATAGGTTAGAGTAGAAGTCTAAACTGCAGAAAATAAAAACATCCACGCTGCCTTTTAAGAATACCTTGGAATATCTCCCTATTTTCTAACCATTGGACCCTAGTTAACGACAAAAACAACACAATTGACGGCAGCTCCTTTGCCGCATGGTTTTTAGAGCCTTGTAAGGATTAGAGGGGGCGGTCGATAGCAACCATCATAGCAACCATAACGGTCAAGTGACTGGATGCAGCCCCGTTGAAAAAAATAGAATACAACCCTACACACTCAGGATATTAATGATATTTAAATTATTATGACCATGAAGTCTTTATTTGCATGGGTTTACATTTCGTTCTGTGTAGCATGGAAAAATCGGAGAAACACTCCCATTCAGAATGCATTGGTTTACATTTCGTTCTTTGGAGCACGGTTATTTTTATATATTTATTTATTTTCAGTTTTTCAGGAGGTGCTTCAAAGATGCAAATGTTTCTGCAATAATCCAAAATCCAATGGCAAAACCTGTTGGCTTTTTGTCGAGGGAATCCAGGGCGACGCGACGCTCACTTCCGGGTTGGCCAACATACGTCATCCCTCCACCACTCTACTGTAATAACACATGTTCAAGTTGAATGAGAATAATAATAATAAAAATAATAATAATAATAATTCTGCCATAGTATTTATTTAAGGGGGGGTGGGGGGGGGGATACAAGTCTTTTGGCCATTCGTAGTGTTGATCAGCAGAGAAATAATTTGTCCGCAAAGACGGTGACGTCGCTTAGCAATGGAAGACGCTGGGGTAGACAAGTCACCGGACTACTACCCATGCAAGTGAACGGAGCGTTCCACGGCATTGAGAAGACCCGTGTAATAAAGGCCTATAATATTTATGTTGATGGCATAGATTTCTCCTCAGATTAGGCCAATAAACTAATGGTAAAATAAAAATGAAACGCTCGATCAAAGGCCCGGCCCGAGTATAGTGGTGGGAAATATCGGCCCGACCCGGCCCGCGTTGGGCTCGGGCTCGGGCAGAGAATCTAAACACTGACTGGAACTACTTAGCAGGTGTCTGTAGGGCTATATCAGGAGTTAATGCACGCACTGCAATCAGAATACGAGTGTTCCCCCAGATCGTGGTCTAAACAGTTATAATCAACCCCTACACATCAATATTAATGATAACCCTGTGGAAATTGCAATAAGTGAGAGATACAATTTCGCACGTTGAATACAGTTGTGTGACTCGTTTATTTAGTAAGAGAGAAACAGGAAATCAAAACGTGCTGAGAGTAAACATATCCCGCATGGGCTCAGACGTCATGAGACGCTCGTAATCCTTAAAGGGACAGCGATCCCTGAACCACCAATACAGTAAACGACATGCCTAACACAATTGAAAGAACAACACATAACAAAATACTGTAGGTGAATTATGTTACACTCACTACAACCCATTAAATACAGTTTGATTTCTAGATGTCATGGCAACGTCCGCTCGCGACACTGGACTTGCGATCGAGGCATCGACGCGGACGTTCATTCACATAGCCAAAAACAAGAGAATAGATGGCTAGATAAAATAAACATCAAGACATACAATTCTAAAAAGAACAGATGAAGCAGCTACCCTTTTTTCCTTCGCGGTTTGCCTACAGAGGAGCGCACCTGCATTTAATATATCCGTGTATTGTCACAATTTCTCAGTATCAAAGGTGAAAGTAGAAACGGGTGGCCAAAAGCTGTCATATTGTTTGTTATCACAGACAATTTTAAGTAGAAACGGGTGGCCAAAAGCTGTCATTTGTTAGTTATCACAGACAACTTTCAACAATGAATGATCTGTACGGAGCTCCATAAGGGACATTAGGGAGAACGCTCCCGGACAGAACCTTAGTTTGGAAGTCGTGCTGACACGACAAATAGCCTACTTCCAATTTAAATACAAAATTTAGAAAATAGGCCTACGTGTCCCTGATCACGTTTCAATAGATTAAATAACGTGACAGTGTCACGTATTTCCGTGAGACCAGGTTTGAGCGTGTGCATGGGTTGAATTGCGTGTGTCTCACGCCGAATGCATGAGACATGAGAGCCCTGTACTTACGTGACACAAACCAGCACCGCAAACGATCTCTCCCGCTTGAGATGACGTCTTTCTTTATAGGTTCATGGGTCTGATGCGCCGATTTCCCATGCTGATATCCCCGGAGATTCACGGGCATCTTCGACAATTTGGCTATAGATTGTCTCATTACACGCTAAATAATATAATCATAGCCTAATTATATATATAGCCTATATATATATATGGGCAATATATATACATATATATAGCATTTGTGGTTTTGGCATAAACATAACTAGGGTGCACTGTACTATCTGCGCACACCCTTTCTGAAGCCTCTCTCTCGCTCTCTCTCTCTCCTTCTCTCTCTCTCGTACCGTTTTGTGGAGCACGTTAAATGTCTGAGAACACTCCCATTCAGAATGCATTGGTTTACATTTTGTTCTGTGTAGCACGCAAAAAGTCGGACTATCGTGCTCTGGAACACGCTTCAATAGATTAACGTTTGTGCGCATGAGCACGAAATCGCATGATACCGGGTTGTCTGTAAACTGAGCAGTGCTTCTCCGTGCCTCTGCTGAGCCCTGTTCTCCACATGCACCCTGCTCTGTTCTCCTCGCTTCTCCTTTTAAAGAATGTGTTGCAGGTTAACCGGAACTTTCGATTAATGTGTACATAAAGCACTCAAAATTTGAATATCATTTATAAATGTCTCAAAATAGTGTTAAAGTCCAGTTTTGGTCATTTTTGGTTGTAACGGGTGTTTTCTAAGGCCATTCGGCAATGACGTCACGTTGGGGAGACGTGGTGAAAGGTAGCCTGAGCCTAGTACGAGAACCATGGCGTCTAAAAGGCAGCAAGAACCACAAATAACATGTATGATGGCCCACAGCCGTATAATTTCAAACCTGTGAGACGTGAGAGGTTGAATGAGGAATTGCTGTCAAAGCCAATTAAAAGCATGGTCAGAGGAGAATGAGTTGCTATCATTTAGCAACGCAGCAACGAGCGCTGGAGCTAGTCTATGAACAGCAGACCATACATTAACAAAACACTTATTTATTTTTTACTGTCAGTGAATAGCACCGAGTAAAGGACAACGTTTTCTTTCTTACGTAGTTCTTCAAGGAAAGGTTCAAAATCCGGGATTGCTTTTAACTCAGTTTATTGTTAAAGTCTGCATGTTTCGGCATGGTAACTGGCTATGGAACGAAAGTCTAGGAATCGTGTTGAACACGTGTGAGAGATAGTAACTCTAGCTACTTTCAGCCACGGGCAGAGGCCCGTGACTGTCCGCGGGTGTCGCTGAAAATCTCTGACGCTCTCCGGCTCGCGTGCTCAGGTAGAGACCGTCAAGTGGGCGTGGCCTAGTGGGCTTGGCCGGGGTGCCGTAATGGCTTCGGCTTCTTCATATATCAAAAGGTGCTGCTATCTGTGGCTGGAGCAGCCTCCAATAAGGTCTTGCTCCCCTTGTGGCTATGTATAGTATTTACGGCTTATATGTTTGGTCCTGCTTCATTGGGTCTATGTAGCCTGGTTCTAACAGACTCTCGTACTTCACTTCATTTCATTTCATTTGTACAGAGAGTCTGGACCTAATCAATTGACAAACGTTAACTCACTTGAAGGCGGGTGTCTGTTGAAGTTTAAAATGATTGGATCTGCCCAGTGCCACTCTAGATCTGCCATAACCAATCGCTAACGTTTGGTTGTGACGTATGTCATGCGCCGGGAATCACACGCAGGTTGTACACAAACCAAACACCTTGCGCGTCTGCACGAAAATGTCCGTCAACGACAGCTGCAGGTTTTGTTCGTCGAATTTAATTTGTCAGGGGAAAATTGCACATTGTAAATCAACTACCGACCGACAACAACAACTCAAACTGGCGTACGACTTTATCGTCATTGTTCTCAGACACGCCCTCTGTTCGCTGATTGGCGGCCGCTGTGGCGGCACCAGAAAACCAAATTACATACAGCAGGTCCAGACCTAGTACTGAAGGGAAATTCAAATTGAGCGGAAGTACTTAGGCGGGCGGAGCCAGGCTAGGGTCTATGTGTGGGTAGCTTAGATTCTTAAAATACGTAACATCTTTGATAATGTCGTTATGTTGTGCAGATAAGTACCGGTGAACCAGGAGATCTAGAAATAGTAGGCATAATGGTAGCTATGGGCTAACTTGAAGTTGCCAGTTCCACCTGTGAAATCCCCTCCCAGATAATCCCTAATTAAATCTTTCCCTCAACGTTGTAAGCACATTTCCGACGAGTTATCCTACGTTTAGATGGTAGGTGGTAGCCTACTAGCTCCAGTAACAACATCTTTGCCTAGTATTTATTTCTAAGCTTTTACCCAGCGTGCAAAATACCCGTCAATATTCGGAGGGGCCCATCTCCCGATTGTTGCGCAATACCAATCTACATTTTCTCAATATGCAGTAGGCCTAAAACATTATAATATTTCGCTGATGCAAGCCGAGACAATCAGCCTATAGCCTACATAACAACACACACTTAACAATTGTGATAATCCGATATGCTATAGTATTCATAAAGCAACACTGACATAGGAGGCTGCATTGGCTAAAGTTGTTTTATAACAAGGAGAGGCAAAGTTGTGCATTACAATGCAAACACGACACTAATTGGCACCAATCTGGCACACTTGGAAGAGCAATTGACTAAATAAATGCCAGGTATAGCCTATTGGACACGCAATCAGTGCACTTGCAAATGACTGCCTGCAGCATGACCGATCGTGATGGTGTGACATTATTTAACCATCCATCTACGGCAGGGGTCTCAAACTCGCGGCCCGGGGGCCAATTGAGGCCCGCGGGATGATATTTTGTGGCCCCCTACTTGGCATCAAAGTTTAGTGTTTGTGCGGCCTGCGCGTTGTTGTCAAACGCACAGAGTGGCTTGCCACGCTTTTTAATGACTTGTGATAGGGTGACCAGATGTCCCGGTTATGCGTGTACTGAGTCCCGACAAAAACCAAAGGACGCTAAAATGTCCCGGTTTCCACCAACCGCTATGAAATGTCCCCCGTTGTCAGTCAACTTAGATTGGGTCAGTTGTGCTCCTTTTTTTTGTGGAATACTTGATGGAACCCAGCCTGACCCAGACTCTACCTCCGGCGGCCCCCAGGTAACTAGAGTTTGAGACCCCTGATCTACAGCAAATACAATCAGAGAGATACATCATTGAACAAGTACACAGAGCACATTCGTCCAACTCCAAGGCTTCGCTGCTTCACTAAGACCACAACCAACCACAAGGCCTTCATAACCATGCAGTATGCCGAAGCTGGAAAGGACACATGCACAGTCGCACACACTCATCGCTTGCCTCCGTTTTTTGTATGACTTCTCAACATTACTTCTGTCTTCTGTTTTGCGCACATGGCTAATTTGAATACGCTCACAGGACTGTCTGGCTCCACTTGGCAAAAAACAACAACATATCTGTCTATCTCTCTATCCATCTATCCGTCTATCTACGCATGTGTCTAGTTTTAATGTGAGGTATTATGTATGTGTCCAGTCAAACTGGTTCTCCCTTGTTCTGTGTGGTCTTGTACTGTCCTGTGAGAGCCGAATCACCTCAATGAATTTTAGACGATTTGTGTCATTTGGCAATAATAAAGACTTGTCTAGACTATCTATCTGTCTAGGCCAGGCAAGTCAAACTCAAATACCCAGTGGGCCGAAATAAAAAACTGGGTCCAAGTCGAGGGCCGGACATGTTCAATATTTATTTTTAAATTAAGTTTTACCCATATTGAATCTGAAAGTGGCCTAAAGCTTAGGCTTATTAGCTATTGCAATAAGATCTATTCATTTGTAGGCCTAAAAATTAACTCAGCCTTAGTTTTACACACACACATATATATATATATAATCTGAAACAAGGAGTCTAACTCAGATCAAATTTCAAAATAAAATAAACACACTAATTCTCATGCCTCTCTCATTGAAAATCCAAACAATAAGATTTATTTATTTGTAGGCCTAAACATGACCTCAGCCTTAGTTTTACTCATATATGTTATCTGAAACAAGGAGTCTCAGATCGATTTTGAAAATAAATTAAAGAAGACACTAATTCTCATGGCTCTCTCATTGAAAATCCAAACATTAAGATTTATTTGTTTGTAGGCCTAAACATGAACTCAGCCTTAGTTTTACACATATAAATAGATATGTAATCTGAAACAAGGAGTCTAACTCAAATCAAATTTCCTAATAAAATAAAAGAGACACTAATTTCACATTTAAAAAAAATCAATTAAAATCCAAACATAGACAAAAGTGCAAAAATGAAACCTATGCTACATTAAAGCTCAGTTTACTGCACTGTGATTTGCCCTGGTGCCTTAACCAGATACTTGACATCTCTTCTTCGACGCAAGTTCCTCAATGTTTGGGGTCAGGCTCTAAACTGAGGAAATCCTCAGGATTGAGTGAAGGTGTTCATCAGTGAGACAACTCCTGTGTGATGTTTTGTTCAACTTCATTACAGAGAAAAGTTGTTCACATAGGTATGTAATACCAAACATGGAGAGCATTTGAGCAACTTGAGCACGCAGCTGGGGCATTGTGTCAGGGATGAAATGTGGAAACTGTGCAGCACCAACAGAGTCATACTTCGACCTGAGTGTGTCGCTACATTGGAGTTCGATAAGCCCTCCCCCGGCTTAGCCACCGCACCTGTGTGAAGTTTTTGTAAATTGGTGGAGAGCTCACATACACGATCAGCAACGGTGTTTCTGCTCAGACTGACGTTTAAAAAGGCTTGTCTTTTATCTGGGCACACGACATCGCAAACTTTTAACAAGCAGTTTTTTTGAAATTCTCCCTCGGTAAAGGGCCGGGCGGATTTAGCAATCTCCTCAGCCACAATGAAACTAGCCTTTACAGCAGTATCACTTTGTATTTTGGCTTTAATAAACATAGTCTGGTGTGACACCAAACTTCGTTTCAACTCCACTACCTTCTGTTGAATGTTCATATCCTTGTACTTGTCTTGATGTCTCGTTTCATAGTGCCGTCTTAAATTGTACTCTTTCGTGACAGCCACATCTGCCCCGCAAACAAGACAGATGGGTTTGCCCTTCATATCGGTGAACATGTATTCAGCCTCTCAATGTCCACCTTCCGTTTAGCCTTTTTTTTTTTTTTTTGGGGAAAGCGACAGGTAGCTAACAAAAAGTTAGCTAAAAACCTAGGCTACTTCAGGTGATAAACAGTATGATGCTGCTGCAATAAACATTCGAGACTAGAGCGCTACAGGTAGTGGGGGATGGGCTCGCGCTTGAGGGCCTCGATTGACGTATACCAGCGCAGCGGCAGTGCATTGTGGGACTTACAGTTTAGCGCTGAAATGCGATAAACCGGCGGGCCAGTTCTGATAGACATTAGATATTATCTGGCGGGCCAAATTAAATTACACCGCGCCCCGGTTTAGCCACCGCACCTGTGTGATAGACCACATCACCATATTCCGAACCAATCTCCACCATAAAGGACTTTTGACGGTGTCGGTGAATTGACGGTGATTTAGACCTTGGGCTCTAATGAAATTAACTGCTTGTGTTACAGTTCTCATTACGTGATCCATTTTCAAAGCTTTGCCACACAACGATACGCTGTCAGCTCACCTGCGCCGTTCACCTCCAACATCTTTTCCCGAATCCTGCCCACCGATCCATTCTTTTGACCACACATCGCAGGCGCCCCATCCGTTGTTAGTCCCACAAGTTTATCCCAAGTCAGACCCATTTCATTCACACATTTGCAAACCTCATCAAAGAGATCCTTCCCGGTAGTTGTGCCATGCATTGATTTCAGTCCTGAAAGTTCCTCTAACGCGCATGCTCGAGTCAACTCCGCGGATGAAGATTGACAGCTGGGCTGTATCTGATGTGTCGGTGCTCTCATCCACAGCGAGGGAGTATGCGATGAATTGTTTTCCCTTTTCCGTCAGCTGTTGTTGTAAATTGGTGGAGAGCTCACTTACACGATCAGCAACGGTGTTTCTGCTCAGACTGACGTTTAAAAAGGCTTGTCTTTTATCTGGGCACACGACATCGCAAACTTTTAACAAGCAGTTTTTTTTAGAAATTCTCCCTCGGTAAAGGGCCGGGCGGATTTAGCAATCTCCTCAGCCACAATGAAACTAGCCTTTACAGCAGCATCACTTTGTATTTTGGCTTTAATAAACATAGTCTGCTGTGACACCAAACTTTGTTTCAACTCCACTACCTTCTGTTGAATGTTCATATCCTTGTACTTCTTGATGTCTCGTTTCATAGTGCCGTCTTAAATTGTACTCTTTCGTGACAGCCACATCTGCCCCGCAAACAAGACAGATGGGTTTGCCCTTCATATCGGTGAACATGTATTCAGCCTCCCACCTCTCTTGAAAAACCCTGTTCTCAATGTCCACCTTCCGTTTAGCCTTTTATTTTTTCGGGGAAAGCGACAGGTAGCTAACAAAAAGTTAGCTAAAAAACCTAGGCTACTTCAGGTGATAAACAGTATGATGCTGCTGCAGTAAACATTCGAGACTAGAGCGCTACAGGTAGTGGGGGATGGGCTCCCGCTTGAGGGCCTCGATTGACGTATACCAGCGCAGCGGCAGTGTATTGTGGGACTTGCAGTTTAGCGCTGAAATGCGATAAACCGGCGGGCCAGTTCTGATAGACATTAGATATTATCTGGCGGGCCAAATTAAATTACACCGCGGGCCGGATTAGGCCCGTGGGCCTTGAGATTGACAGCTATGAGCTAAGGGGTCTGAATCACAAATCTATTCACGAATAGGCTGGAGCCCTGGCTGCACTATGAACCAATAGGAAGGTGCCCTGCTGCGTTATGACCCAATAAGCAGGAGCCCTGGCAGCGCTATGAACCAATAAGCAGGA
The DNA here is from genome assembly GCF_031168955.1 of Gadus macrocephalus. Lineage (NCBI taxonomy): Eukaryota > Metazoa > Chordata > Actinopteri > Gadiformes > Gadidae > Gadus > Gadus macrocephalus. The sequence goes on along the minus strand of NC_082396.1, from coordinate 22,421,170 downwards.
ACCCTGGCTGTGAAGCAGCCCGGAGGAAGGAGTTATCCCCTCAAGTCTAGGCTACGAGAACCAACGAACCTGGCACTCAGTCTTATGCCTCGTTTCCAGCGAGTGGTGCGGTACTGTTTGTTGCGGGGTGACTCGGTTTGCTTATATTGGAGTTCCCACAACCAAAAGACAGGCAAGGTCCTGAAATAAACGCGCTGAGCGCCGCGCTCAGCCTGCCTATTTTTAAGCACTCCTCCATTGGGTTACCAAACCGTCTGAGAGGTTGTCGAAAACGTGGAGCTAAACAAGCAATAATTCTGAAATCACTTAAAAAATATCCCGTTTGATATGACAAGGTCACTGATATCTTTGCAACACAAACAGCGAGGAGGATTGACTTGATCTATAAACAACGTCCCTCAATCTTAATTGGTTTAACACCATGACCAACATTCTGAAACATCCATTAACATCCACATTTTCCTCAAACACTGTTAGGCTTACAGCACATGTAAATAGTTGTGTAATAATGTTCTTGTTGTTCTTTTAATTGTTTGTTACTCTGGCCCTTCTGTGAATATTGTGGAAAGGATATCAGTGAATGATTCATAGCATGATGAATTTTAAATGGCATCACTTTTGGTCTTGGGTCTTCATTTTCCTTAAAACAATCGTAGCTGAAAATAAACATTGCCAAATTACAAGCAATAGCTTCAGTCATTGAAGGCAAAAATAGGCCCAATTATAGGCCCTGATTTTTTTATTTAGTTTTACAAATAAAGAGTAGACCTGATTTAACTAATTGGCTTTGCATCCTTACCATCTGCTCTTGTAGTCCATTTCAAAGACATGCTGCCCACCAGCTTTCAAAGTACAACGCTGCCACTGGTGGATTTGTATCAATTTTATTCACATAATTATCCCTCACTACTATTTTGTAGTTACCAAAAGACTGAAACAACTTCAGTCTCACCTTTAAGAGTGCAAGCAGGCCAATGACAACCAAGCACGCAGTCCTTCCTCCATCACTTTAAAAGCCGCCACTGACACACACATACACACACAAACACACACACACACACACACAAACAATACACACACATACACACAAAAATCTACGTGTACACACAATGACACCCATACACAAATACACACACACAAACAGACACACACAAACACACGGACACAAACAAACACACACACACAAATACAGACCCCCCCCCCCCACACACACATAGATACGTACAGACATACGCACACACACACACACACACACACACACACACACACACACACACACACACATACGCACACAACCACACATACAGACACAGAATCAAAGTCAACTGAGAGAGAGTCATTTTACTGTAAAGGACATGGGATTTAGTGCGTATGAGTGCTTGTTCTTTTCACCTCATTTAATATTGGAAACCAATCAGGCACCTGATTACCTTCATAACTATACATAGCATTTATGTGGGTTGGCATTTGCTTAAGCACAGAAACCAGTAGACCAGGCCCAGAGGGGGGATGATGATGACTATACTCAGGTCTGTATTGCATTACAATGCAGCGTCCTTGAATTGCTTTTTCCTATTCAGCTAAGGAATGAACCATCTATTAACCTGAGCTGTTATACCAACCTGTCACACTCTATTGGTACTTTTATAACTCACATTTTTCTTGCTCTCCCTATTTCTCAGATGTGTGCGTTGTGTGTTTGTCTGAAATAATTGTTTTTTATCGTCCATGTATCATGCATGCCCGCTTTGTTTTGTATCTATATATATATATATATATATATATATATATATATATATATAAGAAACAGGGTTATCTAAGAGAAACAGACGGACACAGACAGACATATTGTACATGTCTGTCTGTTAGAAATGGAACACATATATTATCTATTATACATACATAAACATATACATATATATATATATATATATATATATATATATATATATATATATATATATATATATATATATACAGAGGCGGGCAGTCAGGGCCAGCAAAGCCTTCTCTGCTGGCCTAGACACTTTCAGAACAATACATTATTTTTATTTTAATAAAATATATAATTTATACCTTTTTATTTTCATTCATTCTATCTATTTTAATAAGTTTGTTCACATAAGTCTAAATACGTATTTATTTGTTTTTCCTTCAGTTGCGTTGCCTCCAGCGCAATAATATATAGATTAGAGCCTTTATCCAATCAGATTATTTCCCTGTGCTGTCTCCGGGTAAAAAATAATCTAGCCGAGGCCTCCAGAATCCTGAGAGAATCCCCTCGCTGTTGACACTAATGGGACTAGGTTGTTGATTGACATGTTCTTCAACCAATCGGATTTCGAGTATGCCGAGTTGGGCGTGTCCTTTTACACGTCTAGGCCTTCTAGCTGGCCTTGTTGTTTGGCGCCATCGGGAGGAAAACAAAAGGAATTACAACTAGCTAGCAGCGAAATTATAGCCTGGCAAGCCAGACCCATATCGGAAAGATATTGGGTCTGGTCTCGTACGGTGGCAGTGTGGGCGGGATGTATGGTTGTCTTTCAAGTTCCCTCTGCACGCAATAGGATAGCGCTACAACCAATCAGAGCAACGAAGAAGGTGACGTAGTCAAAGCGACGGAGATTTCCGTCGCTCTAAAATCAAACTTTTACCGTATCCGGTTTGAAAAACTCAGAATACATCTTTCTTTTCAAGGAAAGACTTCAGTGCATTTCTTTGTTCATTTCTCAATATAGCTTCATTCGATAACTTCGATAACTTCAAGTCTTGAAGAGTCGCGGCCAAAGCCGAGTCGAAGGACAGCTGTTCGCCAGCAGCAGCAGCCATTATTGTTTACCTGTAACACGGAACCGTCGCAGCTCTGTCGTCATTCGGCTCGATTCCACCTCTCACGATCTGATTGGCATGTCCCTTTTTCGGTTTCCAGCAGCGAAAAACGACGACAGAAGGCTAGACCTCCCTGGCTGCAAATTAAATTTGCTGCCGCTAGGGGCGTCTAGATTTCTAGGCTAGCGTAATTATATATTTCATTAGTTTAGATTTTTTTTGATTAGATTCACTTTAATTACAATGGATGACAGAGGAGAAGGACTGGATATTGCGGCCGACTTGTTGAAAAAGTCTTTTTCGAGAAGGAATTTCTCAGAAAAGCTAGAAATTGTGAAACAGGGACGACCAACACCGCAGCTAGCTGCTCTGACCCAGCCGGGCAAAGGATTTGTGCGGCACTTTCAGTCCAGCAACTACGAGAGGTATAGTTGGCTGACAGCGTCAAGTGGTCATTGTAATCTGTATTGCTGGGAATGCTTGCTATTTGCAACGGATCGTTGTGGTGTTTGGAGCCAGGGTGGGTTTTCCAACCTGAGTTGTCTTACAAAGTCGGCATTGAGACACCAAAGTACGGCGGGCCACTTGCATGCAACAGTCTTGTTGAAGACATTCGGAGACACCCGAGTGGATTTCAACTCAATGAGCAAGTAAGAAGGGAAACAGAGCTCCACAACGAAATTGCCCTTTGGATGATTTGTAAAGCCTATATTAATATTATTTTGGTTTAAAAATAAAATACCTGTGTTCGTTAAAGTAACATGTGATTGTTTTGAATTGGTTCTTGTTTGGTAGCATTGAATATGTATGAATTTATTGCAAAAGTCCTCTAAATCAAGCAAAGGTTCTAGGAAAGAAGCATGTGCTTTACAGCGTTTTTACTAGGCCTAAATGACGGATGATTTTTGGCTGCATTCGTGGACCGTCGGAAATTGTAGAATCTTACGAAGATTACCGTCTTTTCAGCTTATGACTAGGGTAGGCTATGTGCGTTTTGTTGTCGTTGTTTTGGCTTAAAAAACAACAACAACATTATTCTTAAAGCCCGTTCAGTTGTCAGGGTTATATTGGGTCATCAACATGGCAATAACCCTGACGTCATTATTGAGTCATTTGAAAAGCGGTTTACTTCAGGATGATTGCATTGAAGGCCTCATGGTAAAAGTCACGGCCCGCCACTGTATATTATATATATATATATTTATTTGTCTATGTATATGTATATTTATTTGTCTATGTATGTTTATGCATATTAATATATATATATTAATGCTGTCAGTTGAACGCGTTATTAATGGCGTTAACATAAACCAATTTCACGTTAGAAAAACGACACCACCATACCGGATCTAGCTACACTGGAAACAAAACAACAAGCACGCCGCACAAACTTGTTGGGGCAAGCAAGGATACTGTGTTTGTGTGTCACTCTGTTCGAGCCCGCACGAGAGTTCATTGTTGTCATTAGCTGTAACGTCTTTCTGACCAATCATAGTTCAAGGCCCACGTGGGCTGTACCACTTCGGGAGGGGCCGCTCAGTTACTCCCCTCTAGACAAAATTGACTTGGTTGCGACTTTGACAGTTTGAGTGTTGCGTCTGTTAAATGAGTGAGGTTGCAGGCGCACAGCTCAGGCTGCCGGACGGCGCTGCAAGGAACTTTTCTAAACGAAATATTGTTATCCCGCAGTTATCACCCCGACAGCCCCGAAACGTTAACGGCCCACCGGGAATTCTCCCGACTCTCCCGATTACCACTCCGCCACCGTGTGCGTGTGTGCGTGTGCGCGTGTGTGTGTTTAGTATGAAGGTATTATTGTAGCAAAAGCCTCTAGCACCTGTAACTGCAGAATTTGAATGTGTACACTAAAGTCACAGTAAATTTGAAGTCGTTTATATTTATTTTGCATGTGTAATCTAAAGTCACAAATGTGTAACAGTACATTTGAAGTCGTAAATGTTTTTTCTACCATTGTAAAAACAAAATAGGGTCTACGAGTACGCAAATCTGTGTTACAGGTGCAAAATTCCTTTTGCTACAATTATTGCAGCGCAGTTGGTGCAAAACACATTCGCACACCCATGTTTCATAATCTGAGAGCATACCCAAAATGTGTGCATTCGTACACCCAAATGTGAACTAATGCATCAGAAGTTGCACACCTGTGAAAGATTTCCTCACAAATAAAATTATAAAGAACGCTATGTTGATTCAGCATTTTTAATGAGCGAGCAAAAGTCCTTCGTTACAACTGCTCGAATCTGTTCCTGCAAGTCTCAGCTGTGGGTTTTTTTGCAGGTAGTTTTGCAGCACGTCTAGGTGGTAAATGTGTAGCAAAAGTATTCGTATCCGTAGATGCCAGAGCGTCCGTGGGCGGGACAAAATAGTTCCGCCCATAAATTCCTAATCCAATGATAGTCGCGGCAGTGACACATTTCTTAAATAACACTGGGAATGGGACCCACCGCGTGCCAGCCATGGACCTATAAAGATCGCAGCATACTCTGGGCGGGATGCATTCCTTTCTGGAGAAGTGAAGAGGGCGTCCTATTGAACGGAGGTGGTTATCCTACATTATGTTAAATGAAATGACTTAGTTCAAGTGAATTCCCCCCAAAGTATTGCATTAACATGCCGCAAATGTGCTCAATTGACAAGCATGAGTACCACTAGCCTATCTATATGGTGATCGCGTAGCAAATTGTCGTTTTACTGGTTCAAACCAGCGCTTAAAACATATTTTCGAATCATTTGGGCGATTGGGGGGGATTCAAACTATTTTTTTAATCTCTTTTGGGAACTTCACACAGAAGGCGCAGCATCCAAGACATTTCAAAACTTATGTTATGGCAACAATTAAAATACATTGAAAGACATTTGCAGCATGTTAATGCAATACTTTGGGGGGAATTCACATGAACTACAGTCATTTCATTTAACATAATGTAGGATACCCACCTCCGTTCAGTAGGACGCCCTCTTCACTTCTCCAGAAAGGAACGTATCCCGCGATCTTTATAGGTCCTTGGCTGGCACGTGGTGGGATATTTAGAATAGAGTGTGATTAATCGCGAGTTAACTATGACATTAATGTGATTAATCACGTTAAATATTTTAATCGCTTGACAGCACTAATATATTATATATATATGTATTATATATATGTTTATGTATGTATAATAGATATATATGTGTTCCATTTCTAACAGACAGACATGTACAGTCTGTCTGTCTGTTTCTCTTCGATAACCCTGTTTCTTCTATCCATGGAAAGTGCAGATAGTATAAACATACTTCTCCCTCTACTTGTCCCTTTTTTCCATTGAAAATGTACATTAACTCTGTAATGACTGATTAATCATGAATATGAATGCAAACAGAGTTCTCCTGGCTCTTCGGGGAGGGTCTTAGGGGGATTATGAAGCCCTTTAAAGGAGTGCCTGTGTTCAAACCCTCTCTCTCTTCAAAAGACAGCACCGCTAGCGTCCACGTGCTGCGCAAGGGCTTCAGCCGGCTCACCCAGGACGTGTACTTCCTGCCCGTGGAGATCAGCGACAATGGCCTGCCGTCACTGAGCAGCACCCAGACGCTGACCGTGCGCGTGTGCTCGTGCGACAGCAGGGACACCATCCTCTCCTGCAACGTGGAGCCCTACGTGCTGCCTGCCGGCCTGAGCACCGGCGCGCTCATCGCCATCCTTGCCTGCATCGTCATCCTGCTAGGTACAGAAAGCACCAATCACAGCCCCCCTCTACCGGACCTCCACACCCACCGCGGGTCTCAGGAGGGTTGATCCAGATCTCACCATGTGTCTCAGGAGGGTTGATCCGGATCTTTGATTGGACAGAGCCATCCAGCTGTCAGGGTGTATGTGTTCCCCGACCAGATGAGTTATCAAATTGTTTGTGTTTAATGACGCCTCCCATGTGCGTCTGTCGTGCACAATCCATTTTTCTTTGGTTTTGGTTAGGCCATTTCTCTATTCATTTATATTTGCCATCTGAATTAAAGGATTTAGTGGGTGAGCACATGCACTCTCTCATTATGCTCTTTGGAGCTTAATGAGGTGGAACGGTAAAGGGACAGGGACAGTTTAGTAGCCTCAGTTAAGCAAAGAGGAGAGAATATTGACATGCCTGTCAATATGAGCAGTGCTTCGAAGCCACATGACCACGTGACAACTGCCATGTCCATGTGCAGTAAAGGGATACTTCACTGATACAGAACCGGCGTTCTATCATTATAAAATCGCTATTATAATATATAATATATATCTGCCTTTTCTCGGTCAAGGAGGCACAAAATATGAAATTTATGTTACTATTCGACTAAATATATTACCCACTTTCAATACAGATTCATGTCTCCACCGGTAAAGTATTCCCTCAAGTACAATTCACCCCCATAGAGGGGTAAGCCTAGGGGTCAGCTTAGGTCAGGAGGTAGAGCGGGTCGGCTGGTATTCGAAAGGTTGCTAGTTCAATGCCCAGCTCCTCCTAGCTGAGTGTCGAGATACTGAGCCAGAGACCTCAGCTTTGGATAGAAGCGTCTGCTAAATGCCCTAAATGTGAATGTACATGTAGAGGGATTTAACGGTGAAACTCATTAACGTGGCCTGGGTAATGTTCTCCTCGTTTTCCTGCTCATGGCCATCGAGTGACTTTATAATGTGCTGAACAAACTTCTGATCCCCTCTATGTGTCCGTCCGTCCGTCCGTCCTTCTGTCCTCTGTCTTTCGGCAGCAATAGTGGTGTTATTTGTTGCCCTGAGGCGGCAGAAGAAGGAGCCACTGATCCTCTTTGAGGAGGAGGACATAAGGGAGAACATCATCACCTACGACGACGAGGGCGGCGGCGAGGAAGACACTGAGGCCTTCGACATCGCAACGCTGCAGGTAGGACTCACCCTCGCTTGGTTACCAGGTAGGGGCTCACCCTCGCCTGGTTACCAGGTAGGGGCTCACCCTCGCCTGGTTACCAGGTAGGGGCTAACCCTCGCCTCAAGCAGTCTGCTCTCTCTAGCTCCGCTCCGGTTAACCATTACCTTGGTGACGCAGTCTTCTCTCTCTAGTTCCACCCTGGTTAACTGTTTCTGTGGGGACGCAGTCTGCTCCCCCTATCCACCCTGGTTAACTGCTACTGGGGGGGGACGCAGTCCGCTCTCCCTAGCTCCACCCTGGTTAAAGGGAAACTTCACCCATTTCCATTAAGCTTTGTATTGTTAGAAACCCACTCATATTTTTGATTGGTTGTGCATCATTCCCTTATTTTCTGGAGAGACTGGAGAGATCCGTATCGATCTCCAACACTTCCTGTTTAAGATGACGCAATATGACGATTTTTGCGTAGAAGTAAATAGGAAGTGTAAGAGGGGAGGATTCTCGTAAGACTACAACCAATAGTCCCACCCCTCTATAGGGGGTGGGACCCACTGACGCTACAGACCTATTAGAGCAGTGCCAGTGGGTGGGACTTCACCAGCAGAAACTAACATCCCCAGCTAACAACTAACATCCTGAAGCTAAGCTAACAGAGGCTGTTGATAAAACTGAAGTACAATGGCGGAGGGTACTGGATCTGACATAGAAGATGGCACCATGCAAAAGTTCACCATTTCGAAAGAAATACAAACGAGGACTACCGTATTTTCCGCACTATAAGGCACACCTTTAATGAATGGCCTATTTTAGAACTGTTTTCATGTATAAGGCGCATAGAATAGAAGATACTGCAGTCAAACGTTTGACTAGGGTTGCGTTATGCAGCGATTAGATGGAGCTGTGCTGAAAGGAATGTCAACAAAACAGTCAGATAAAGTCAAACTTTATTAAGCGTTCTGACAACTCCGTTCACTCCCATGGTAACGATGTTCAAACGTTAATGTGCATATTAACAATTTCTCCCAGCCTTGTTCAGTTGTAAACACGTAAAAGAAACACAGTCTGATACCGCTAATTCAAACGTTAGTGCATAACTCAACATTGTTCAGTTACGTATAACACGTAAAGCTCACTTTTTCAGTTCATTCCCCGTCCACGAATCCCTCGAAATCTTCTTCTTCAGTGTCCGAATTGAACAGTTGGGCAAGTACGGCATCCAACATGCCCGGTTCCCTCTCGTCATTATCCGAGTCAGTGTCGCTGCTGTTGCCTGGCAGTTCAGTGATTATTCCTGCCTTCGTGAAAGCTTGGACCACAGTTGAGACTGATATATCAGCCCAGGCATCCACGATCCATTGGCAGATAGTGGCGTAAGTCGCCCGGCGCTGTCTCCCCGTCTTGGTGAACATGTGTTCGCCTTCTAAGGCCCCGTCCACACGAAGCCGATTTTTTGGTGAAACCGCATAAGTCTTGTCCGTTGGCCGACCGTCCAGACGGAGCCGGCGAATCCGGTGCCAGAAACCGCACATATCTGAAACCACCCTCGGAGGTGGTTTCAAATCTATCCGGACCTACGCGGTTTCGTGTTAGGATTCGTGTGGACGTCTGAAACGCTTGATGGCATGAGCCCCCCACCAGCTGGGGGACGTCAGAGTTGCGTTGAATTTTTTATTGATTATTTTATTTGTATTCTTTTTGCAGCTTTAAATAAAGCCCCTTGATAAATGTAATTACTAACTGTACATTAAAAAGTATTTCTGCTCAATTTAAAAGGTTGAATCTCCTCGTGACTGAATGTTTGTATACAGCGCGCAGGCTTGATGCGCTCCACTTTTTTCTGTGGAGAACCAGTGCCTTGAATATTTACTACAGCGTTTCTACAGCTCGATGCGGGTTCGTAATGACTCCGTCTTTACGTTGATATCCCTGAACCGCATAAAACGAAATCGGATCGTTTTCGCCCGTTTCGGCTCCGTGTGGACGGGACCTGTGTTTGTGTGTTCGCCATATATAAGGCGCTCCGGATTATAAGGCGCACTGTCGTTTTTTGAGAAAATTATAATGCGGAAAATATGGTAATTCACTGAGTTCACCAACTAATACTCTTCACTAGAAATGTTGTGTGAAATGATTTTCAAGCAGTCTCGCGGTATCAGCTTGGTAGATGGAACAGCGAGGTGTCCGATAGGCAGAGATCTAGATCAGCGGGAGTGGCCAGCGAAGCTGTGCATCGTGGTGCATGGTGGGAGTTGTTGTCTTCAATCCACAAGCGCCAAAAAGTCACTTTCTGCCTTTGCTCGGTCAAGACGGCACCAAATTAGAATTTTATTTTATTATTCGACTACATATAGGACCCTATTTCAATACATATTCATGCCTCCACCGGTGAAATGCTCCTTTAATCATTACCGGGATGACGCAGTCTGCTCTCTCTAGCTCCACCCTGGTTAACAATTACCGTGGGGACGCAGTCTGCTCTCTATGCTCAAGGAGCTTCAGAGATCCACAGTTACACAACTGCGCTCTTTTGAAGTTTCTCCCTTTACCATGTGTCTCAGGAGTTTATGGCATTTTAAATATAATCAATATAATAATAAAAATATATAAAAAAAATATATAACACTTCCTCCCTGTTCTTCTCAGAACCCTGACGGGGCCAACAGTTTCCTGCCCAGGAAGGACATGAAGCCGGAGCTGCAGGGGGCCCTGAGGCCCGGGCCGGGCAGCACGAGGGGCCACAGTGTGGACGTGGACGACTTCATCAAGTCCCGCATCGCGGAGGCAGACAGCGACCCCACGGCACCGCCCTACGACTCCATCCAGATCTACGGCTACGAGGGCCGGGACTCAGTGGCCGGCTCGCTCAGCTCCCTGGAGTCCGTCACCACCGAATCAGACCTGGACTATGACTATCTGCAGAGCTGGGGGCCCCGCTTCAAGAGGCTGGCCGATCTATACGGGACCAAAGACTACCCCATGAACGATACGGACGACGGGGAAGACTCTTAACCACCGTCCGAATGAGCCCCCAGCCCTCCAGTACAAGGAGGATGTGATTAGGCCAGCCAATGCTCTGTGGTCAGATTGAAGACAGAATCGCTGACCAACATTAATCCCGCCCAAGTCTCTTCTTTGTATAATGTATTAATAATTACGTATCAGAGCCCAATTTTCCCAGAATCCCTCACCTACTTCTCTCTCTCTCTCTCTCTCTCTCTCTCTCTCTCTCTCTCTCTCTCTCTCTCTCTCTCTCTCTCTCTCTCTCTCTCTCTCTCTCTCTCTCTCCAAAGACATAAGCAATGTAGTTCTTGGGCAGTTTTGTTAGTTTTCGCAATCTGTCTCGTTGTACATCCAAACAGTTCTGCTGTGGATGAAGACGCTGTGCTTACTGACTCTGTCTTCAACTCACTAGACACTCTGTATGCACTCTGGGGACTAGACTGGAGCTAGTAGGTTGTATTGTATCCCGAAAGTGTCACAAAGTGGTTGGATGTAATGAATACAGAGAGCCTAAGAAATGAAGAGAGACTTTATCAAGCTGGGTCCTCATTTGAAACTCTTTTGAAGCAGCAATCACAGGATGTTGATGAAGAAGGAAAATAAGTCCTTGGTGGGAAACCGGAGGTCAAAGAGAAAGGCTATTAAAACGGAATAGCATTTCTTCACTTTTGTTGCCATGTGTAGGTCAGCAGGTGACATGGTTTAGTTTGACAGTGAGTTAGACTCAGTCTATGTTGACAATAGCCTACTGTGAAGATGCTTACAGAAAAGGTATTATAGTCATGGTGGCCTTATACTAAAACGCAACAACTCCCAGGCTAAACAATACGGTAAAGAAGAGCAAGCTAGCTAAGCATTTCAGCATTTCTAGCTAACCTCTGTAGCATCTCCCACGGACTGAGATTAAGTCTGTGGAAAGGCTACTACTAATACATTTTATACTCTAACCTAAATGGAATTCAACTTGGATTCAAAAAGAAGAGAAAACTGTTCTGTTCTGAAAACTCTCCCCATCACCATTCCAGAGAAGAGGAAAGATTTGTGGCTCCACCTTCCACTGCCCATTATGTCTGAACCACCAATCAGTGGTCACGTCCTCGCACGAATATCCACCAATGAATGATCCCTTCCTGGTTTCTAATTCTACCATTCGAGTAAAACCTGTGAGCTCTAAAAAGCCTTAAACTTAATACACTCTTGCAGCGCAGTGCATTCTCTCTTTTTCTCATTTTTTTATTTTTTAACTTGAAAAGTATATCAGAGAGTGAGCTCCATGTTGGGTATGTGCAGAGAATGTGCAGACATGTGATCTCTTGTGGATCTGACCTGATTCTGAGGGGCTGTAGTGCATGCCATTCTCCATCCCTTGGTGAATGTAGCCTGGAATAATACACATACCGTGCAGTTCATAAAACTGTGGCTGTTTCTCTGGCTGCATCTGTTGTATCAACATGTGCGCTGTTTCAAAGCTGAAATGTGATGTGTTCAAAGAAAAGAACACAATGTGTGTTGTTCCCTGCTCATTCACAGAGCATTAAGTCACAAATACTCACCTTTTAATGTTTTTATTTTTTATTATGATTGTTATAATTGTATTATTATTAAGATTCATTTTGTTTTTATTATTATTATAATTATTATGATGATTATTATTATGACAATGATGCCAATTCTGTTCTGTCTTTTGCTGCCGTTCCACAAGAACAGGTGGATATAGTGTCATCATTCTGGCTTCTTTTTAAGGCTAAACAAGTATGTCTCCATCAGAGTTTAGTTTGTCTGCAGATAATTGTCATTCCGCTATAAATAATAGGAATCCACATTGTTTTCTCTCCGCTTGGATAAACCTGAAGTCCAATCTGCTCCGCCCAGAAGGTACATGGCAGATCTGTCGGTCTTTAGCGTGAATCAAACTTCTATATAATTTCTTGCTTTATTATTTTACTTTTTATGTTTATTTCTAGGCATTTTTTTGTTATTCCTCCCTGGCTGAGAGTAAAACAAGCGAAAAATGTGTTTGTCGCAGTGAGAGAGCGCCTCATTTTGATCCTCTGTCGAGGTATATGGTACCAATTTGTAAAATTTTAAAAGTTCTTATTTTAGTATACATGCAGAATATTCCAGTATTACAACAAAGAACATGTTAAGATACAATTTAAAGATAATGTTACAGCGTCACACTTATATTTTCTGAACATTGTACTGTTGCTTTACTATGTGCTTCAATCTCCGAAGCGAAAAAAAAACAACTTTGAAATAAATGCTCTTTTTATAAAATGAGATTTAGAATGGTGTGGTCATTTTGATCACTGTGTTTCATTTGATAAGGGGGGCGGATGTGTATAAGTGTGTATGACATCAACATAGATTTGATCTTAATTTAAATGTAATAGAACTTTCTATTTGTTTCCTTCTGAATATACTTTTGAGATGATTGAATGATTGAATTATACACACATTCATGCACATTATCTGCACACAGTGACACATCAGTGGTATTCACGCACACAGCCCTTACACTGACGTTGAAGCTGAGCACACGCATCTTTGATCTGCGTATTTATAGTACTTATTCAGCCCCATCACGCAGAAAGATCACAATGGTACCCAGATAGACACACACACATTTTAATTCTTCTATAGGATTCAAACATTTCAGAGATGAGAAAGGTCTTTGTTGAAGCGAACAAAAAACAACTCCTTCGCCACACTGCCAGACTGCCTATCACTGCTGATACGGAGCAGAACTTTGCTTATTGTTTAGATTTTCTGCTGAAGAGCCCTGCCAGCCTTAAAGGCACCCAGTGCAACTTTCGAGGCTTAAAAATAAACATTCAATTTCTAGTCTTTTTTACACGTAGTAAGTTTCAATAACTCCATACCATTACATACCGACATTTAAGCAGCAAAGATGAGACGTCGTTGTGTGGTGAGAACTGATACAAAATCGATAACAACAACAATGCCGCCATTTTCTTTACTTTTTTGTAACCTACAATAAATAAAGCAGGCTTCCAGTCAATGGAAAAATGGCTTCTCCCCACCGGCGATTGTTGTTGTTTACGATTTTCTATCAGTTCTCACCACACAACGACGTCTCATCTTTGCTCCTTGAATGTCGATATGTAATGGTATGGAGTTATTGAAACTTACTAGGGCTGTCACTTTTTATTCGAAGTTCGAATATTCGTTCGAAGGTGGGGTGAAAAGTTCGAATTCGAAGTGTAATTCTCCATTCGAACTGTAAAAATGCGCTATAAAGAAGAGAGCGGCGGGTGGCTTTTCCTCAATAAAGCGGCCCTCCTGGATCCCCGCTTCTCCCGGTTAGTCCACCTTTCCCCTGCACAGAAACATCTCGTGACTGAAAGCCTCTCACACGAGCTCATTGAAACGGAGACCGACACTGATCGCACACGACAGGGAGAAAAGTCCGCTGCTGGGCGCGATGGGCAGCCTGTAGCGGCTGCAGCTGCAGCGGTAACGGAGAGCTGCGAGACTACTTGTAATTTTCTTTACAAGTACAAAAGAGCAGCATGCCGTGTTGGAGGTCGGCCTCACAGATTGTTCGTTTATATAGGCTGTGTGTGCCATGGACGACATGCGCTCCGCATATCGCGCTCCGAGCAGTTATTGTTAATGCGTAAAAGACAGCCGCACTTGTGTGTCGGAGCTTCCTCTTGTTGTGTTTACAAATGTGTTATCAAAGATGTGTTTTTATCCTGTGCTGTTATGAATTCAGTAGGTATACGTGATTTCCACAAGAAATAAAAAGAAACACGACAACAGTTGTTGTCGTGTTTCTTTTTTTTTTAATAGTTCTATGGGGGGGGGGGGGGGGGGGGGGGGGTCGAATGTATTCGAATGTATTCGAATTAATTATGGACATTCGAAATTCGTTCGAATTTCATTTTTGGAAAAAGTGACAGCCCTAAAACTTACTACGTGTAAAAAAGACTACAAATTGAATGTTTATTTTTCATTGAATGTTTACATAAAGTTGCACTGGGTGCCTTTAACACACTATAAACATTGTTGTGCACATGCCCCAAGCTGCCAAAAATAAACACTATTAGCTTGCATTGGTAGCCTAGGTCCCTTAGTATTTCCAAAATGAGCTGGTATTTAACGATTTTATCGTTGAAGGCCATTTCCATGTACAGATCAAACACACAGCTTATCTCAAGTAAGAGCACTTCCCTTCTGTCTCTGTTTAAAAAAACAACATCAGGTGCATTTGGGATGCTACAAAACACATCAATATAGCTGTTAAACCATTCCGGCATTATACGTGAATGTTTGTGCATGGTCACATTTTCTAGAAATACTTCTTTAACATTGCTGGAAATCAGATCGACAAGTCGGTCATGGCGTTCAATATACAGTCCTTTGTACATAGTACAGCCATTCACAATATGAGCAACGGATTAAAGTTGATGGCCAGAGTGCATTATACAGTGTGGATGGTGGTGTGCAGGGTACCATAATGCCAGTATTTGTATTAGTATTGTATTAGGTAGGTGGCACCTGCAGTCTAGCTTTGGCTGTGAAACAGCGGATGTCCTCCCTAACAGCAGCATTTCTGTACATGGAGTGGGAAGCAGAGTGGTCGGCAAAGTCTAGGCATGCTAGCTTTCCCTGCATTTTAAGTCCAGTCCAGTGTTGTTTGGTCTCTGTTTGTTTTATGTTAAGAAGGAATCTCCTTGCTGTTGTGTTCTGTAGTATGTGTTGTGCCTCTTTGTGGTATACAGTAGCCTCTGCAGTTACAGATGAGTCGATGTCTACTGCAACAGATGCCGGTGGTGCTGTGTATGCGTTGTGTTGTGTCCATTCCAGTTTGACTGTCATTCTGTTTGACAGATCATTTAGGTCCGTCCAGTCCGACCGAACTCCAAAGCCTGCAGCTTGTGTGTCCGCTGCATTCCTCCCAAAGCCTAGGAAACTGTCCTGGCCTGCTTTGGCCAGAGAGACCTTCCTCTTCCTGAGTTCCAGCAGGAGGGAAGCTCTGTCAAGCTCTCTGACAGTGGCATGATCATGGTTGAGCATGCTGATGAGGTGTGTCAGCCTGGTAGCAGTGTATACCCATTCCACGTTTGGGACACCTAGCCCCCCTCTTTATGTGAGAGGAAGAAGAGATCCTGGGTAGAATGTGAGTTCAGCCATAGCCATTTTCTGACAGCCTGGACTGTTTTATTGTTCATGTCCCGTAAGACATATTGCAGGAGGTGGACGTTTGCAAAGAGGTGTTGTACCTTTGCCAGGGCCACCTCTCTGATAGCGTCCAGTTTCATGACTACAGGGAGTGGGGAGGAATCAATTAGATCGATTCTGTTCTTATAGGCATAACATAGCTCCTGTGCCTGCTCCCCCCACTCAACCGCAATGTTGATGTTATGGCCAAGATAGGTGTATGACTCGTGGCGTGAGTAGACCCTGATAGGCTGTTCCATTAATGTGAAGGAGTGTGGTTTGTCCGATTTGGCTTTATACCAGCGGTTGCCACCGCTGCGTCGCTCATAAAGACCTGCACACTTGGTGTGCTTCACCTCCAGCTTTGACCAGTGACGCACACAGACACAAAAACAGGCACACACATATTGTTTGACTCTCTGAGGGGAGCATCACCCAGAATGGTCAGAGCGCTCTCTTGATGAATAATTAAAAACGAAAAGGGTGTAGGCAAAGAAAAGGAATATCGACAGGAGACAGTGGAAGGAGACAAGGAGACAGTGGAAGGAGACAGTAGAAGGAGACAAGGAGACAGGAAACAATGGAAGGAGACAGTGGATTGAAACAGTGGAAAGAGTCAGGAAACAGTGGAAGGCGACAGTGGAAGGAGTTCACAAATTCTACATGCCAAATTCAGCTGCAAAATCTATATGAAATTCAGCGGTAACATTGGGGGACCCAAGGAAGAGCAATTGATCCTAGATGCTAGATCGCGGTCAAGCAAGGAGAGCGAGCGGGTGTTACACCGAATTTGCGACACACTGAAAAGTGTGACCCAAGGGGCGCTGTTGCTCATTTTCTGCAACATGTACGAGTTCGAAGCGTAGACAGGCATGGGCTGTTTCCCAATGTGAAGGAAGTATGCTCAACGGCCGCCCTTTTAGGGATGCTACGTCATAGAACGCCGACAAGCACTGTTACAATTTTGAGAACCCTCGGAAATTCACGTCCGAGTGTTCTCTCCTTTTTGTTTTTTTTGTTTTTGAGAATTTCGAGATTTTTCAAAGATGCATCGCTGGATTTTCAACGAGCCAAAATACCCACAATCCTTTGCCTTCACACGCTGCACGGGTATTTAAATAATAAATATTATTATTGATTTTTTTGGAGACCAAACGTTTTTGCAACGCAATGATAGGCGATATATCTTGCACGGATTGATTTGTTTTAATATTTACGCATCTGGTGTCTACAAACTATTGTCACGATTTCAATTTCAACAAGTAAAATATAAAAATATTTACCACAGGAGCAGTATCAAAAAGCGGAAGCGCTTCCACACTACCAAGTCTTTCCAAACTCTGAACGCTACCAACGCTAGGCAACACTCTAGCCAGCACTCTAGCCTCATCTCCACAGGACGTGACTCGCAAGGAAGTGTTCTAGCAAGGCTGCAGGCTTCACATTGGGATCAGCCATGAAGTCATTCACGTACAGAAACATGCACACAAGCTTAAAACGTAATGTTTCTATCGTCATCGATTACGCGGAATGGGTGCATTCATTTTGTGACACCGGGCGCACGTTAAGCGGCTGAAGCAAATGGGTTGATATGCCTCTCCGGTGGCAGAACGAGCGTGCAGAGCCGTCAGTATTGTGCCCCGATTGGCATGATAAAGATATGAGGATGACAAATTAAAATCAGGTTGCTGTCATGAATTTAATCATTGAATTCTGCATCTGAAATTTTGCAATTTTTTTTTTTTCATGTTGAATATTTACAAAATAAAGGTACATTTAAAAAGGTAAATTCAGTGGTAACAAATCCAGATACATTATTTCAATGCATAAATATTCAGTGCTTAAAATTCAAAGGCTTTTTATTTTCAAAATTCAATGAGACAGATTTACTTCCATAGAAGGAGACAGGAGACGGTGGAAGGAGACAGTGGAAGGAGAGCTCAGCCGCTCAGACAATATAACTTCTTCACTGTGTAAGGTGTGTGTGTGTGTGTGTGTGTGCTAGCAATGTTTGTGTGCGTGTGTTTTGTGTCATGTGTGTGCCTGTGCAACCCTGTCTCGTCAAAATTACGTTCCCAGAGAACTATTCGGCATTCTCAATTACGTTTGTCATAAAACGTATTTTGTCCGCGATTACGTTTTATTGAACGTATTGCAAATACGTTCGTCCTCAGCCTATTTTTTGCCATTTATTAACCTCTAGGATTATGTTTGGTTGAAACGTATCCCAGATAGGTTAAATGTCAACGTATAGCACATTATTGTCATTAAGGCATATCTCCCTTTCAGGGAACGTTTCATTTAACGTATTTTGTCTGAAAAACGTATCTTGGCTGTGGATACGTGTTATTGAACATATCGCAAATACGTTCGTTGTCAACCTATTTTTTGCCATTCATTTACCTCTAGGATTATGTTTGGTTGAAACGCATTCCAAATATGTTAAATGTCAACGTATAGCACATTATTGTCATTAAGGCATATTTCCCTTTCGGGAAACGTTTAATTTAACGTTATTTTGTCCCTGATTACGTCTTATTGAACATATTGCAAATAGGTTCGTTCTCAACATTTTTGTTGTTATTTATTTAAGCTACCTCTTGGATTACAGGCTACATTTAATTGAAACGTATCCTTAATAGGCTACGTTAAATTTCGATAACACATTATTGTCAGCATATAGGCATAGGTCTACCTCTCGGGGAAGCGTACGTTTGATTGTAATGTTAATAGTCCAACGTTATATCAACATGTCACAAGAGGAGAAATTAGCTGCTGACGGGGTAACTGTAGGAGCGGGGGTTGCTTTGTTGATTTCTTTATCTAGGGCTATAGCTGTGGTCAAAGCGGGAAGTGTGCGTTGTCTGGGCGGCTGCCTGAACTGAGCTGCAGGAAATTATGTTCACACGTTTCTTCATTCATTCATGAAGGCTATACCGGTGAACGGTGACGTCAGACTCACGCCCACCTACAAACCAATCATTTGCTGTGTTCGAAATCGTTCCCTATCATGGATGTAGTGCACTAAATAGGGTGCACGCCATTTTGTAGGGTGTTTGAATTCTCAGTGGTCCACCATATAGGGCACTATATAGTGAACTTAAAATAGGGTACATAGATGTACCCTACATGTTACTCCCGTATACCACAATGCAATGCGGTCGTGTTTTCCCGGAGGAGAAGAAGAAGCTGAATAACCGCGAAAACGAATACATTTAATGATGGAGTCTCCGGCTTTCGTTTAGAAATGTCAACAATTTATTTGGGATTTAACATAGAATATTTAACATTCAAAATGAATTAAACAAGGAAATGTAACATTCAACATCAATACAACCTCCAGCTTTCGTCGAGAGTGACCGGTTTGTTTACATGATGTTGGCGCATCTGTCTGCGTCACACAAATACCCGGCGCATTTACTGACGCAAATGACGTTTAGAAATCTTAAGCGTAGTGTCCGAATTCTCGTTTGTTCGTTCCCTAAATAGTGCACTATATCATGGACACTATATAGGGAATAGTGAGTGAGTGGATAGGGAACGATTTCGAACACAGCTAATGTCCAGTATCAGCCTGTCCTCTCGGAAAATACGACCACGTTGGTTTGTTCCGCCACAGATTACGACCCATTGGAATTTATCCAAAACGAGCGAACGAGGCCCTCTACATGTGCGGGCAACCCTTTCTCATCAAAATTACGTTCCCAGAGAACTATTCGGCATTCTCAATTCCTTTTGTCTAAAAAACGTATTTTGTCCGTGATTACGTTTTATTGAACATATTGTAATGACCTCGCAGGTGACATAACGATGTCGAGTCATTAGTAATTGAAGGAACTTTTAATGGACCAAAACCAGGTCACTGAAACCCGTAACCAACGGCAGAAATCCCACCCAAAACAAACCCCGGTTACCCCGGCAACCCCCAACACGGTCTCACTCACGTGCAGGCCCCCACCCTCGTGTTCTTCCAAGGCCCTCCCCCAGCTGACCTAATGATTCGCCCTCACACTGATTGACAAGAAGAACATTACAATACATGCACACACAGAACAACTGGCATAACGGACAACGAAATACAATGCAACACATAACACAAAAACAATTTAATTGTCCCAGGGTCGCTACAATATCGTAAATACGAATTCGTTCTCAGCCTATTTTTGCCATTTATTTACCGTGTTACTATGGCAGAATAAAGAATAAATTCATGCATTATCATTCAACTTGAACATGTGTTTTTACAGTATAGAGTGGTGGAGAGGGATGACGTATGTTGGCAAACCCGGAAGTGAGCGTCGCCCTCGGTTCCCTTGACAAAAAGCCAACGGGTTTTCCATTGGATTTTGGATTATTGCAGAAAAATCCTCAACTCCTCAAAAACGGAAAATAAATAAATCAATAAAAATAACCGTGCTCCAAAAAAAAAAAAAAAAAAAAAAGTGTAAACCAATGCATTCTGAATGGGAGTGTTTCTCAGATTATTCCATGCTACACAACGAAATGTAAACCCATGGAAATAAAGACTTCGTGGTCATAATAATTTAAATATCATTAATCTACTACTGAGTGTGTAGGGAGGTATTCTATTTTTTTTCAACGGGGCTGAATCCAGTCACTTGACCGTCATGGTTGCTATGGTAGTTGCTATCGACCGCCCCCTCTAATAACTCTAAAAACCACGCGGCAAAGGAGCTGCCGTCAATTGGGTTGTTTTTGTCGTAAACTAGGGTCCGATGGTTGAAAAATAGACAGATATTCCAAGGTATCCTTAAAAGGCAGCTTGGATGTGTTTATTTTCTGCAGTTTAGACTTCTTCTATAACTAATTTTTGAAAGCAAAACACCAAGCTCATTGATTTAACGAGGGAGGGTTATTTGAAACAATTTATTCAATAAATATTTGTGAGAGGTCATTCCTTCTCCTGATTTTACTTCCTATTTATGTCTAGGGTAAACCCCTACTGTCCACAAGCATCCCCCCCCTCCCCATATGGATTTGGAGAATTGTTGCCACGTCCCAGTGGTGGAGGTATATATATGAAAGAGGGCATTCAATTATAGCCTACTACAATGATCAATTAGGAGGCCGAAGCCCTAAAGGAAGTGATGCAATAGGTGACTGAGTCGACAACATTTAAGTAAGCTGTATAGCGTCTCTTATATATCAAAGGGGGTCTCAAAGGACCAACCCAGTCGCCAAGAAAATACATCCACGGTGTACGTTTCCATGAACACTGGATACGTAGCATTTCAACGTAAAAAATAGCGTGTTATACCTACAGTATCCACGTGTGCCGCTGTGGAGGCGGGTTTCGGGGTTTGGGTTTCACGGCTTTCGCGGCAAATTGTGGACACGATTGTTTAGGGGGGGGGGGGGGGAGACTGTTGTTGACCGGGGAGGGGGGGGGGGGGAGACACGTTTGTTGAGGGGGGGGGGGGGGGACACACACGATTGTAGGGGTGTGGGGGGGGGGGGGGGGGGGGGGACACACGTTAGTTGAAGGGGGGGGGGACGACACACACGTTTGTTGAGGGGGGGGGAGACACGTTTGTAGGGGGGGGGGAACGCTCGACAACGAGAGTTGGTTTTTATTGAACGGTCGACAACGAGAGTTGGTTTTTATTGAACGAGACTTCAACACGGAACAGCTGCACGAAACGATGGTCACGTCACTCTCGGTGACGGTGTCGACAATAATGAACACACGAACAATGTTAATAGAACAACACGCAACCACATAACATCCCGAACCCATTAACCCCACTTAATCCTAACAACAAAACAAGTTAACAAAAGCCCCATTTGTCAACTGACAACCCCAATTCCCAGAATCCCCCGCGGCTCCGGAACACGGCGTAGCTCATATTAATCTTTATTATCTGAATGGGAAATGCAATATTTTAGGACAGATACACCATTAAACGCGTTTCTAATGACATTTCTAGCGAGAAATGTACATTTTCCTTACATAATCTTCAGTCAGTGAATGTGTATGATCTTTATTAATCTTTATTATCTGAATGGGAAATGCAATATTTTAGGACCGATTCACCGTTAAACGTGTTTCTAATAACATTTCTAGCGAGAAATATACTTTTTACTTGCATAATCTTCAGTCAGTGATTGTGTCTGATCTTTAGTTTTATAGTTATTAGGATTTGATCGGCTCGCTCGCATGTTTCAACGATGTCAGGTTGCTTTCGCTAAACTAGCAGCTCACGTGCTTCCTGCGTTTGTGTTATTAAACTGTTACTTTATGTAACTTTTAATGATATCATCTTGTTAGAAACACGTATATCTGCCCAGTCGCCAAAAGCATACCTACGTTGACAGTGTACGTTTCGTGAACACTGGATTACGTCGCATTTCAACATAAAATAGCGTGTTATACACACACACACACGCACGCACACGCACAGACACACACACACACAAGCACACACAAGCACACACACGCACGCACAGACACACAGACACAGACACACACACACACACACACACACACGCACACGGTGCATTTCGCTGCTAAAACAACAACAAAAAAATATTCCCTCAAATAGTATTACTTTCAAAACGTTGGCCAAAATGGCCAATAATATCATTTTTTATTTGGGATGCTTCTTGGACATTTTGGGTGGATTTTGAACGGTATGTGGGGGGCACGTTTTTTGCAGGACCTGGCAACCCTGCGCTGTTGCCCGAGATCTGGATCCACCCCGGCGTGGTGCCGTCTCCTTTTGACCTTTTGACCCCAGACTTCTGGGGGAATAGCTGAATCAATTCATTAGTCAATCAGAAGCATGTAAATATCTTCACGGTGGCGTAAGAGGACGAACAAGGTGTCCTTCAACATCTACGCTTCCAGGCGATTGCAACGGTGCCACACATGAGCATATTCGAACATGTTTAATGGTAGTAATTAGCTGTCGAAATTGGAGGCCTTAATCAATACTGAGCAGCTATTGATTTGCTTCCCGATAAAGATTAGTCACAAATGACATGTTATTTAGCATCTACACGTTGAGCTGAGTCCAATGACACCAAGAACGACACTCTAGCTAATGGTAACATGTATTTTACATGGTACACCTAGGTCTAGGACATGATCTCGGTGTAGCAAGAGGCCGAGCTTGATCTCATTGGACTCAGCTTAACGTGTAGATGCTAATTAACATGTAATTTGTCAAAAATCTCCATCGGGAAGCAAATCTATAGCTGGTCATTATTGATAAAGGCCTCCAAAATCGACAGCTAATTACTACCCCGAAACATATTCAAATATGATCATGTGTGGCACTGTTGCAATCGTCTCGAAACGTAGATGTCAAAGGACACCTTGTTTGCTCTGTTGCACCACCGGGAAGATATTTTCATACTTCTAATGGATTGATTCATATTTGAAGGTTCTCGGAGTGAGACTTTAAGTGGTTGCAGCAGAAGTGTTGAGACGAAAGATGATATCAAGAGATTTATAGAATATTCCCATTCACATTATGATTCTTCGTCGTAACATCCGACCAAACATCCTTTACATTCACAGAGCGAAGATTATGAAAGTCCAGGCTCAGCAAGTGCTCCATCTCGTTGCACCTGCACCCAGCGGCTCGCTTGCAAGATTTTGGCCTGAAGTTCTTCCCAGACCTATACCCTAACAGTCCAATATGCATATCTGAGAATCAGGCCTCTCTTCAATAATGACAAAATGTAATGAGAGAAATACAGATTCACTTTTTGTTATCTCATAAGCGGCGTGGTGCCGGCTCCTTTTGACCCCAGACTTCAAAGAGGTGGCCACAGGTCAGCGCTGTCTACACACATTAAGCCACAAATGTACACCTCCATCCCGCAAAAAATGGGGCCTAGAAACTAACCTCTGTCTTATGTACATTGACTGTACTGTTGGAGGTCACGCCCCTTTTCCAGCCTTTTCGAGATAGCTAGGGATGCTAAAATGTTTACACACATTTCCCGGGGCCCCGTGAACGACATATCCGAGATTTGGAGTTCTAGCCCTTAGAGAAAAAAAGTTTTCCCAAATGGAGTGTCATTTGGACAAAGCCCCTCAGAAGTGTAGCCTGCAAGACCTAATGGTTCAGAATGTGGTGGAAAAACAGTTTTTGAGATAGGAAGGTCCTACCGCCCTGAAATTTTAATACCTTATTCTAGGGCCTAACTGGGACTTCCTGCCTGAAACTTGGCCCGGTCAGACCCCGAGGGCAGGCCCCCCCTTCCTGCCCTCGGGGTCCGACCGGGCCAAGTTTCGGTGTGGAGGTCCCAGTCAGGCCCTAGAATAAGAGAACAATTTCAGGGCGGTAGGACCTTCCTATCTCAAAAACTGTTTTTCCACCACATTCTGAACCATTAGGTCTTGCAGGCTACACTTCTGAGGGGCTTTGTCCAAATGACACTCCATTTGGGAAAAAAAAATTCTCTAAGGGCTAGAACTCCAAATCTCGGATATGTCGTTCACGGGGCCCCGGGAAATGTGTGTAAACATTTTAGCATCCCTAGCTATCTCGAAAAGGTCGGCAAAGGGGCGTGACCTCCAACAGTACAGTAAATGTACATAAGACAGAGGTTAGTTTCTAGTCCCCATTTTTTGTGGGATGGAGGTGTACATTCGTGGCTAAAGGTGTGTAGACACAGCTGGCCTGTGGCCACGTTTTTGAAGTCGGGGGTCAAAAGGTCAAAAGGAGCCGGCACCACGCCGCTTATTAGATAACAAAAAAAAAAGTTAATGTGTGTTTCTCTCATAACTTTTTGTCATTATTAAAGAGAGGCCTGATTCTCAGATATGCATGTTGGATGGCTAGGGTGTAGGTCTGGGAAGAACTTCAGGCCAAAATCTTGCAAGCGAGCCGCTGGGTGAGTTGCAACGAGATGGAGCACTTGCTGAGTCATTTCCTGTAGTGCTGGAGCCACAGGTTGAAGCGTATGCGTCCTTTGAGACCCCCTTTGATATATAAGAGACGCTATACAGCTTACTTAAATGTTGTCGACTCAGTCACCTATTGCATCACTTCCTTTAGGGCTTCGGCCTCCTAATTGATCATTGTAGTAGGCTATAATTGAATGCCCTCTTTCATATATATACCTCCACCACTGGGACGTGGCAACAATTCTCCAAATCCATATGGGGAGGGGGGGGATGCTTGTGGACAGTAGGGGTTTACCCTAGACATAAATAGGAAGTAAAATCAGGAGAAGGAATGACCTCTCACAAATATTTATTGAATAAATTGTTTCAAATAACCCTCCCTCGTTAAATCAATGAGCTTGGTGTTTTGCTTTCAAAAAAAAGTTATAGAAGAAGTCTAAACTGCAGAAAATAAACACATCCAAGCTGCCTTTTAAGGATACCTTGGAATAACTGTCTATTTTTCAACCATCGGACCCTAGTTTACGACAAAAACAACCCAATTGACGGCACCTCCTTTGCCGCATGGTTTTTAGAGTTATTAGAGGGGGCGGTCGATAGCAACCACCATAGCAACCATGACGGTCAAGTGACTGGATTCAGCCCCGTTGAAAAAAATAGAATACCTCCCTACACACTCAGTAGTAGATTAATGATATTTAAATTATTATTATGACCATGAAGTCTTTATTTGCATGGGTTTACATTTCGTTGTGTAGCATGGAAAAATCGGAGAAACACTCCCATTCAGAATGCATTGGTTTACACTTCGTTCTTTGGAGCACGGTTATTTTTATTGATTTATTTATTTTCCGTTTTTGAGGAGTTGAGGATTTTTCTGCAATAATCCAAAATCCAATGGAAAACCCGTTGGCTTTTTGTCAAGGGAACCGAGGGCGACGCTCACTTCCGGGTTTGCCAACATACGTCATCCCTCTCCACCACTCTATACTGTAAAAACACATGTTCAAGTTGAATGATAATGCATGAATTTATTCTTTATTCTGCCATAGTAACACGGTAAATAAATGGCAAAAATAGGCTGAGAACGAATTCGTATTTACGATATTGTAGCGACCCTGGGACAATTAAATTGTTTTTGTGTTATGTGTTGCATTGTATTTCGTTGTCCGTTATGCCAGTTGTTCTGTGTGTGCATGTATTGTAATGTTCTTCTTGTCAATCAGTGTGAGGGCGAATCATTAGGTCAGCTGGGGGAGGGCCTTGGAAGAACACGAGGGTGGGGGCCTGCACGTGAGTGAGACCGTGTTGGGGGTTGCCGGGGTAACCGGGGTTTGTTTTGGGTGGGATTTCTGCCGTTGGTTACGGGTTTCAGTGACCTGGTTTTGGTCCATTAAAAGTTCCTTCAATTACTAATGACTCGACATCGTTATGTCACCTGCGAGGTCATTACAATATGTTCAATAAAACGTAATCACGGACAAAATACGTTTTTTAGACAAAAGGAATTGAGAATGCCGAATAGTTCTCTGGGAACGTAATTTTGATGAGAAAGGGTTGCCCGCACATGTAGAGGGCCTCGTTCGCTCGTTTTGGATAAATTCCAATGGGTCGTAATCTGTGGCGGAACAAACCAACGTGGTCGTATTTTCCGAGAGGACAGGCTGATACTGGACATTAGCTGTGTTCGAAATCGTTCCCTATCCACTCACTCACTATTCCCTATATAGTGTCCATGATATAGTGCACTATTTAGGGAACGAACAAACGAGAATTCGGACACTACGCTTAAGATTTCTAAACGTCATTTGCGTCAGTAAATGCGCCGGGTATTTGTGTGACGCAGACAGATGCGCCAACATCATGTAAACAAACCGGTCACTCTCGACGAAAGCTGGAGGTTGTATTGATGTTGAATGTTACATTTCCTTGTTTAATTCATTTTGAATGTTAAATATTCTATGTTAAATCCCAAATAAATTGTTGACATTTCTAAACGAAAGCCGGAGACTCCATCATTAAATGTATTCGTTTTCGCGGTTATTCAGCTTCTTCTTCTCCTCCGGGAAAACACGACCGCATTGCATTGTGGTATACGGGAGTAACATGTAGGGTACATCTATGTACCCTATTTTAAGTTCACTATATAGTGCCCTATATGGTGGACCACTGAGAATTCAAACACCCTACAAAATGGCGTGCACCCTATTTAGTGCACTACATCCATGATAGGGAACGATTTCGAACACAGCAAATGATTGGTTTGTAGGTGGGCGTGAGTCTGACGTCACCGTTCACCGGTATAGCCTTCATGAATGAATGAAGAAACGTGTGAACATAATTTCCTGCAGCTCAGTTCAGGCAGCCGCCCAGACAACGCACACTTCCCGCTTTGACCACAGCTATAGCCCTAGATAAAGAAATCAACAAAGCAACCCCCGCTCCTACAGTTACCCCGTCAGCAGCTAATTTCTCCTCTTGTGACATGTTGATATAACGTTGGACTATTAACATTACAATCAAACGTACGCTTCCCCGAGAGGTAGACCTATGCCTATGTAGCAGGATAGAGGTGCTATCCATGTTAGTCACGGTTAAGTACCACTAGTGGCCGTCATGATGTGGGCGGTATAAAAGCAGCCATCCTCCACCTGCCTCTTTCTTTTTGCGCTCCTGTCACTTGCGCGTCACTTCCGGGCCAAAAGGTAGTCTGGTCCGATAGGGCGACTATTTGTTGCTGCTTCAGGGTTTTCGTGCGAGCTATGGTGTAAGTTCTTGTAAGCAAGTTATTTTAAGTATTCTTTCGTGGCAATGTAGTTGATGCTGTCTGATGGCTAACGCTAGTGCGAGCTATGGTGTAAACGCTGATGACGGCCGGAGTCCTCTCTCACTCCCTCCTCCTGTGTGAACGCGAGTGTGTGTGTGTGTGTGTGTGTATGCCAGTGTTTGGTCGTAAACAGGACCAACTGCAATCAGCTCATTGGGGTCGCTGCTGCTTTGCCAGGCTGATCTTGCCTTCCCACGCTACTCTGCTTTGCCAGGCTGATCTTGCCTTCCCACGCTACTCTGCTTTGCCAGGCTGATCTTGCCTTCCCACGCTACTCTGCTTTGCCAGGCTGATCTTGCCTTCCCACGCTACTCTGCATTGCTGGCTGATATTGCCTTTCCACGCTACTCCGCTTCACTGCTGCTTCCGCCGCGTTGTTTACTTCACGTGCTTTGCTCCGGCTGGCACCTCGTGCCTACTGCCGCCTGTCGCTGCGGCGCACCCCCCCCCCCCCCGAGTAGTTCTACCAAGGGTGCTCATCCAGTGTGCCTTTTAACCGGGGTTTCCCCCCATCCGTGTGTGCATGAGTGTTGATGTGTGTTCTAATTATTTGAATGATTTGTTTTCTTTTGGTTTGATTACTTATCTAGTTCTGCGTTTATCAACTATTTTGTGTGTATTGTTTTTCTTTTGGTTTGATTACTGATTTAGTTCTGCGTTTATCTCAACTATTTTGTGTGTATTGTTTGTTTTCTTTTGATTTGATTACTTATTTAGTTTTGCGTTTATCTCAACTATTTTGTGTGTATTGTTTGTTTTCGTTTGGTTGCATGGTGAAGATTTTGCATTGAAAAGGAAAGAAGTTATTTAATAAATTGTATTTTTCTATAACATTTGAACTACGTCTCATGCCTTCTAAACGAGTGGACTTACCTGTGTGCTTTGCACTTTACATAAATTCCCTGAGGTGAAATTCCCAGGGTGGCGTTGTCGGTTCCTTTTTCTTATTTCTTAGTTAGATCTTTTAGTTTATTTTCCTTTCGCCCACCACCTTGCCACACCTATATGCTGACAATAATGTGTTATCGAAATTTAACGTAGCCTATTAAGGATACGTTTCAATTAAATGTAGCCTGTAATCCAAGAGGTAGCTTAAATAAATAACAACAAAAATGTTGAGAACGAACCTATTTGCAATATGTTCAATAAGACGTAATCAGGGACAAAATAACGTTAAATTAAACGTTTAAACGTCCAAAATTAAACGTCCAAGAGGTAGCTTAAATAAATAACAACAAAAATGTTGAGAACGAACCTATTTGCAATATGTTCAATAAGACGTAATCAGGGACAAAATAACGTTAAATTAAACGTTTCCCGAAAGGGAAATATGCCTTAATGACAATAATGTGCTATACGTTGACATTTAACATATTTGGAATGCGTTTCAACCAAACATAATCCTAGAGGTAAATGAATGGCAAAAAATAGGTTGACAACAAACGTATTTGCGATATGTTCAATAACACGTATCCACAGCCAAGATACGTTTTTCAGACAAAATACGTTAAATGAAACGTTCCCTGAAAGGGAGATATGCCTTAATGACAATAATGTGCTATACGTTGACATTTAACCTATCTGGGATACTAATCCTAGAGGTTAATAAATGGCAAAACAATAGGCTGACAACGAACGTATTTGCGATATGTTCAATAAAACGTATTCACGGCCAAGATACATTTTTCAGACAAAATACGTTAAATGAAACGTTCCCTGAAAGGAAGATATGCCTTAATGACAATAATGTGCTATACGTTGACATTTAACCTATCTGGGATACGTTTCAACCAAACATAATCCTAGAGGTTAATGAATGGCAAAAAATAGGCTGAGGACGAACGTATTTGCAATACGTTCAATAAAACGTAATCGCGGACAAAATACGTTTTATGACAAACGTAATTGAGAATGCCGAATAGTTCTATGGGAACGTAATTTTGACGAGACAGGGTTGGCCTGTGCATGTGTGGGTGGATGTCCACATGTTCCAATGTTCCATGATGTCCAACTGATATCAGATCACTAGAACAGAACCCCTCTGTTATGGAGCGCAGTAGACATGGGCAGGTCTGGTGAACAAGAACCATGCAGGAGCTCAGATGAAATCAGCAAGAGTCAATCGTCATATCAGGTTTTAAATACTCTAAACCAGCCAGTATCAATTCATATCAGGTTTAAACCAGCCTACTGTAAACCAACCTGCATCAAGTCATATCACGTTTAACTCAGTCTATTGTAAACCAACCAGCATCAAGTCATATCACGTTTAAATCAGTCTACTGTATACCAACCAGCATCAAGTCATATAACGTTTGAACCAGCATACTGTAAACCAACCAGCATCAAGTCATATCAAGCTTAAAACAGCCAGATGAAAGCTTCAGAAGTCAAAAGATATATCATCAGAAAAGTAACAACTACATATTTTGGAACAGCTATGTGAAAAGGACAATAACTGATTGTTGAAGAAATGTACCTCCTCCTTATTTTTAGCATCCAATTTTCACAGACACACGTTTGGTAAGATGTGTGAAATAGGAACAGCAACACCTCCTCACAGCCAAGACAGAGGAGGAGGAGGGAGAGGGAGACGTCCCCTGCCTGAAGCTGAGGAGAGGAGAGAGGAAGAGAAAATAATATCAGGGAGAGGGAAGGAGTGTGGAGGACAAGCAGAGCATGGTAGGGGCTGCAACCGCAGGAGAGGTGTGAGGAGAGGAACTAAGGCGTTAGTGGAGCTGTGCACCTTTTTTGTGTAGAGCGGCATCTCCCCTTGGAGGAGTGGAGGTAAACACCACAGCAGCCTGCTGCTTCAGTAAACAGATTCAGACTCAACTGCTAAAACTCGGGATGAGTTTTAGCTATGACTCGACTATGATCCTATATCCAGCCATAAGACACTGTGATCCTATATACAGCCATAAGAGACTGTGATCCTATATACAGCTCTATAAGACACTATGATCCTATATACAGCTCAGTAAGACATTATGGTCCTATAAACAGCCATAAGACATGTATGATCCTATATACAGCCCAGCTCTATCCCTGCTACCTGTCCTGCTCTGTCAAGAAAACATGATCCTATTTGTTTTTGTGGGTCTCTCTACAAAATGAAGTGGAATCAGCCCTGTGTCCTTTGGGCTTGACTCAGTACTTTATTGTTCACGCTTTGTGTTGCAAATTAAGCCGTGATCTCATGGTGACGAGGTAGGAGCGGCTCAGACCTGCACACGTCTTCACATGGAAGAGAGGCAAACACCAGGGCCCAGTTTCCCGATAACGATGGATCTTCGCTCGTACGTTCATTCTCACGATGGATCCTCCTCTTAACATGAACGCGCATTCGCTGCACTCACGACGTTCGTAGGATTGTACCTGTTCACTGACATGGTGCTGAAACGGGCTATGACGCAGGGGTAGACGCAGGAATGTCGCAGGAAAATGGGGTTAAAGGGGTTAAAATATCTCCCCATCAAGGCCAACCGCAGAGTAGCCTACAAAAAGAATAGAGTGAAATAATATGAATGCTAAAGATATTAAAACACAATTGATTAGGCCTAGGCCGACATATATATCAGACCTAATCCTGAACGCACTGTGCATACATTTATTCTCGGCATTTCCCCCCCTGAATTAATTCCATGTTACAAAAATCCAAAATAGCTTGTGTGACAACTACATTTATCTTAATGTGCTAATTTCTGAAACATACTTTGCGCAGCAAGAGAGCAGACTTTATCTGATTCCGCATAAGGTTTCTTCTATCTATCTTGTAAAAAATCTTGGCATTCAGTCTGTGGAAACAAAGGAAGAATTTCATTGCACAACTGAGAACGTCTCATTTGTGCGTATGACAATAAACACTTTGAATTGAATTTAATTGATTGGCTCTCTAGTATAGAATATTTGTAGACATTAAAAATGCAACGTTCCATTCATTGATTATCATTTAAACACGGCTATTGCTGACCCGATTAGGAGAGCTTGGTCTAGATCCTGCCCATATTGTTGGGCAGGATGAAGTAGGCTATAGGCAGGGTTCGAGTTATGATTCCATCTCTGTGGGGGTCTCTTAAAGTTGTTGACGTTGGGGGGAGACCGTACCAGCTTTGCGCTGAATTTTGACGGGGGGGGGGGGATGTAGGACGTAAATATGGGCTATTATGACACGGCTCTTCTCATGCCGTGGAATGCTCCGTTCACTTGCATGGGCCCTTCACAACAACGCCAGCTTCTTCGGTTGCTAAGCGACGTCAACGTCTTTGGCTACCTATTATTAACTAACAACACTACGTATGGTAACAAATAAATTGTAAAAAGACACCTTGTGAAGTTATTTTTTCGTTCGATAATGAGCGGCAAGTAGCCGCTCATTATCGAAAGTAAGCCCCTTCAGGTCGAAGCCTCTCCGTTTCGCGTCAGTGTCCGGTTCGCCCTGTCCGGGCTTATTTTCCCGATTATGACCAGCGTTCTATTATCCCACTTATCGTCAATGTTACTCTGAATGTGGAAGGGATAATTGACAGATAATTGAGTTTGCTGCTTTCATGGGAGCCAGACCTCTCTCTGGCTCCCACCCAGTACCGGTTCTTTCAATATGCACACTACGCACGTTGCGTAGAGCCCCGCAAATTTATTATTTATAATAAAGGCCCCGTGAAAAAAAAAAAAAAACGTGACAACGTAACTGTCCGTCGCGGACGTCAGATAGCTACCCATGCGCATCATTGCATCATCAGTGTAGAAAGATGAAGCGGAGCTATCCCTCGGGGAATGAAAAAAGGAAGAGGAAGGAACTTGAAAATGAACTGCGGGAGCAGCAGTCAGGTAAAGCCTTTAACTCTCCTCTCCTGGTGGGAGAGAGGGAGGGACAGTCCGTGACTCCTTGAAGGGCCAGTGTATGCAACTCGAGAAAACTCTCACCTTCAACCTAGACTGTGACATCAGTGGAGTGGATCTGGCAAACGAAATCAAGACTTTACCTGACCTACCATCAGGTAATATGACTGCCTTGGAGCTGCTTTCTTTCCTTTGTGAGAAAAATCTGGAGGAAATCTATCCTAACCTTTGGATAGCCCTTAGAGTTGCTGTCACCCTGCCTGTGACAGTTGCCTCAGCTGAGAGGAGCTTCAGCAAGTTGAAGTTGATAAAAAGCTATCTGAGATCTTCCATGTCCCAGGAACGATTTGGCCATCATGAGCATCAACCATGATGTGGGGAAGCAAATATCTTACGATGACATAATTGATGATTTTGCATCCAGGAAGTGCAGGAAGGGACACTTTTAATGGTAATTGAAAACATTAAAATGTTTACATGCCCAACATTTAAGACTCTATAATTGTTTGTTAACACATTAAAGTTCGATTTGATTTGTTCTGATTTGGTCTGTATTTATTCTGAGTTGGACCAACAGGTGGCGATATGCAATATATTTAAAGGGGGGATGAGTGGAAGCACTGGGTGTCAGGTGCGACGGTTGAACATTTTGGGGGTTCAGTTAGCCCCTTGGCAGAATTTTGCCTAGGGCCCCATGGAGGTCTGAACCGGCTCTGCTCCCACCTAACTCGAACCCTGGCTATAGGTCTTTTTACACTGCCGAGCCGGTTCGGTCGCAGCTTGGCACGCCCGGCGATTTCACCTTCTTATCTCAAGTTTCCTGTGTAACATCAAGGGGGCCAAATCCCCCGTTCGTCACGGCGCGGGGATTCTTGGTTCACTGGGGAAGGCGGGGCTGTGCACGGAGTCTCTGACCTCTTAAGAATTATTTGTATTATTGCATACTCCCGAATGTTTTCATTTTTTTATGAATGAAGACACCCGCATGCAATAATGAGTTCACTCTGAGTGTAGACTACAAACGCGATTAACTATGGTCAGGGATGTTCGTTACTGTCTAGACAAGATCCAATAAATAGTGAACTACATCACAGCCTCACCGAAGCACCTAAAGTGCTTAATGCAAACAATCGCAACAAAAAACGCCTGCAGAAATTCTCCGACCCCCGCTGGTTTCAGCATGAGGTCTAGTAGCCTATGTCTTCTGTCATTGATCAATATGAGGACATTTTAACCACGATGGTTGAATTAAAATCAGAGGGAGACAGCAAGTGCAGCTCGAAAGCGACCTCCCACACAAGAGCAATGGAATCATTAGATTTTATTATATGCCTTGTGACGTGGCGTTTGATCGGTACATTTCGGCTGCGCATGTATTTTTGGAATTTTTAATTGCTGCAAGAAATTATGTTGTTGTTGATCTTATCTTTTCTGTTTAAATCTAACAGTAGTTTTTGAGTAATATATCAGCGGTAACCACTGTTTTTGGTTGCGAAATGGCTCAAGCTGGGCATTCCGTGGTATTGGATGTGTTTTAATAAAACGCATCCAATACTAGGAATGTCCGCTGGTGACGCCACTGAGACTATAGTAGGCTAACGATGCTTTAAGCGTCATTGTGCGCCCTGTGTTTACAGTTTGTTTGTTACAGGAAGACGCTCGTGTTATTCGTTGTTGGTGATTCTGAGGATTCTGATTGGCTTGCATGGCTTTATCCTTCTCCCTACACCACCGCCCATAGGTTTGGCATAGTTATAATGGCGCTCGACGGCGTATTTATGCGTTTTGATGTAAACGACAACTTTTTTGAAAACGATGTTGTGGGAAATATTCGTTTCTATGAATACCCTGCTACGTATAAACGTGGCCTGAGACCTGATCCTTGGCCTGCTGTCCCCAGGCTTTAGGTACACCATCATCAGAGGATAGCACAGTCCAAGTAGGGGTACGGCTCTTGGTTGGCTTGAATCGTACCTCACCGATAGAACCCAATTTGTGCTTCATGAGGGTCCAGAATCAAAGCGCTGTAAATTGCGCTTTGGCGTACCACAAGGGTCGGTTCTTGGTCCATTACTTTTTGCAATTTATATGCTTCCCCTGGGTGACGTTATCCGCGGCTTCGGAATTAGCTTCCATTGCTATGCGGATGACACCCAGCTCTACATTCCTGTAGATTCCGGGGACTCGGGCCAGATTCAAAGGGTTGAGTCCTGTCTAGCTGCTGTGAAGGGCTGGATGTCACAAAACTTCCTAACTTCCCAGTTTAATACTGGGAAGACAGAGCTGATGATTATCGGCTCGAAGCGGGACCGGGAAAAGTTTGAGGATGTCTCTCTGTGGTTGGATGGCTTTGCCATCCCACAGAGTGCATCCGTCAAAAATCTTGGTGTCCTGTTTGACCCTCACTTATGCTTTGACCAACATATAAGAAGTATAACTAGAATTGCCTTTTTCCATCTGAGAAATATTGCAAGAATCAGACCAATGTTATCTGCAGTGGATGCAGAGACACTGATTCATGCATTTGTTTCGTCAAGACTGGACTATTGCAATGCATTGTTCTCGGGATTACCGAACTCTACCACAAAAAAGTCTACAGCTGGTACACAATGCGGCAGCTAGACTGCTGACCAGAACGAGAAAGTTTGATCATATTACACCTATTCTCGCCTCTCTACACTGGCTACCAATAACTTTCAGATCAGACTTTAAGGTGCTATTGTTAACCTATAAAGCCTTGCATGGATTATCTCCATCGTACCTGAAGGACCTGATCATTCCTTATAGTCCTTCTCGGTCCCTCCGGTCTTCGGGAGCTGGCCTTCTTTCACTGCCGAAGGTTAAAAAGAAATCGGCTGGACAGAGAGCGTTTGCCAATCGAGTCCCTTTTCTATGGAATAGGCTGCCATCAGCGATCAGGGAAGCTGACTCTGTGGAGCTATTCAAAGGGAAGCTCAAAACGTGTGAAAACGTGAGTGAGTGTGAAAACAACTGATGCGAAGTGAAGACTACTCTGTTTGCTTGTGCTTTTCTTATTACATTATACATTCCCACTATGTACTTTTCCGTTCTAATTCACTATTCTGTCAGTTGTAGCGTGCTGCGGGTGCTGGACTGGATGCCTGGACTCTCCTCATGGATAACCGGCCAGAACCCCATCACCATTTTAATATGATGTGCATGTATTTACCTGTATGTCAATTGTGGCACCCATTGCACTCCTCACCATCCCTGGAAGAAGGGATCCCCTACACTGCGTTTCTTCTCAAGATTTCTTCCTTGCTGATTCAAGGGAGTTTTTTCTTGCCCGTGTGGGGGCATGGGTAAAGGGGGGTGTCACAAATATTTGGCCTGTTAAGCCCTTTGAGACTGTAATGGGGATTAAGGGCTATACAAATAAAATTGAACTGAATTGAATTGAAGTGAAATGTAGCTAGTGTTGTAAATTGGAAAAGGCTTAATTGTGTATGAATTGTCTATTTGAACTGTGCTACTGTTTTTGGTGTATTGTTTATAACTATATATACATATATATTATGACTTAGAATGTATCCAAATAACTGCATAAAAAGTGACCATTTATATGTCCTAAGGACGTAAAGGAAAATTTTAGTGATGGATGAAAGAAACATACAATTCACAATCATCCATCTTGAATGCTAAACACGGTATTGGCAGCAAAGAGCACCACTGTGCCACAGCTTTGATTAAATAAAAGCAAAACACTGCCACCATCTATGATATATGGCCAGTTATCCCTGAAGAAATACGTCGGGCTCAGGGAACTCGGGCAGGGAACAGGCGACAGGGAAGTGTCAAATGGACAAGTTCATTTTACGTCAGTTTCACACCCAACAGAAGGGAGAAGACAAAGGACAGTGTGTACCGCTGCAGAGAACACGGCTTGGAGCTAAACCAGGAACAATGGTGATGATGATGCCTGCCTTCATCACAGCAGATATAGAAGACACCTGTACCCCAGACTGACACCCTGGTGACAGATAAAGGTTGGGTTTTATATCACGCCTTCAGTGGCGGAAGCTGTAACAGTCAAGGAACTGGGAGCCTGCACTCAAAAAAATGAAATCTTGCTATTGTTGAGTTAAAATAATCCTCTTTCATCAGATTTACTTAACTATTGCGTGTTTCTAAATTTAATTGAGTTAGTTGTGGTTTTTGAACGAAATAATGTGTTTTGGCAGGTTTACTCAACAGCTTTTCATTGGGCCAACACAACATTCTTGAATAAAACGCATTAGATAGTTTGTTTAATGAAGATTGTCACTTTTTGATGCCGTACCTTTGATGCCGTGCTCATCCATTTTCTCACTTGCCGCAGAAGGAACGTGGCCATGAAGTCTACTTAATGTAAGTATTGTGCTCTCTACAATTTTGTTGTTTTTAGTTATAAATTGTGCTGCTAAGGCCGAATCTCGATTCTTCCCCTTGCCAGCTCTCAAAACACACATATAGTCAATATAAAAGCAGCAAAGTGTTTTAGAATCGTCATCTCAGATTATATCAGTAAATCTACTAACTGAGTAGAGATGTGTGTTGAGGCATGTGTGTTTTGCAGAGCCCATGTTCATTTCGGTCAGGTCTCACTGGGTTGTGTGATATGAGCAGTTTTTTTGATTTTGTTTTAAATCGGAATATTCATCTTCTTCTTTCGTGTAACATCAGAGGTCCAACTCAGTGTCTTGTAGCCATGCCCTTGTCTCTGGTCCCACGTCAAAAAGGCCGGCTTCCGAGGGTGGTCTGTGTAGGGGGCAGGTGGTCATATTCAAAGAACGAACCATGCACGGATTGAATCGACCTTCAACGCGTCAACGTGCCAACGCAGCTAGATGAGTCCATGTCCATGCAAGTGAACGGAGCGTTCCCTCTTCGTCATAACTATCAAACCAAACATCCTTCACATTCACCGAGCGAACATTATGAAAGTAAAATGCACGTTTCTCGCTAAAAATGTTTTCATAAACGCATTTAATGGCGTAACTATGTTACTATTTCCACCCAGAATAAAGAAAGATGTCGGCCGTATGCTTCTGTCCAAGCTCACTAGCGGAGACGTTTGCAGTGACGTCATGACGTTGCTCACGCCGGCTCCATGGCTGGCTCTGGCCGGTGTGAAACCAACTGGTTCTTAAGTGGGATAAGGCTGGAACCTGTTTGGAACTGGCCCTAGCACCAGCCCGGAACTGGCTCTTGGTTCTTTTTGGTGTGATCACTCACTCAGAGCGAGCGACAGTTGGATCAGAGGAACGTTCAGGGGAAGTAGCCGGTAAGTGACTATTTTGAAGAACAGTGGAAACAAACACAGTTTCTCCACAGTAATCAGAAGGTTGGGTTTTACAGAGCGGGAGTTTCTGTGTCCTCTCTTAATGCCAGGGGTGGGGAACGTCCGGCCTCCGGGCCGCGAGACCATTTCAGCCGGCCCACAACACATTAACATTTTTATATTTTATATATGCACTTATAGTATGAATTAATAAAAATCATGAATTAGATTTTTGAAAACGCGCTCCATCACAGCGTCTCACTCTTTTTCGTTGGTTGTTAAGCACCGCTGTTAGTAGAAGAAGAAGAAGAAGAAGAAGAAGAAGAAGAAGTAGTGCTGGGAGCTGAACAGCGCCACCCTAACCCCAATGTAATACAATGTTAATTTGTGGTCAGGAGAAGAAGTGCAACAATAAATATTAAAAGAGATATTCCGACTGCTGACACATAATAATAGTTAAAAGTATTAACAATTTGAGCATGGACAGCGGGCCAAAAATATAATTTTTCAACAGCCATATATTAACAAATGTTACTCAATCTTTCACACATTGTGCACTTTTTGGTTTCAATTTTACACATGTGGATAAACCTTTTGTATAAGTGACTCATTTCCCTTTCTTTTTTCTCCACAGACATTCATGTGGCAATGCAAACAGTGCAAGACAGTGACATCATCACGGTTTCTACTTCTGAAGCACTACAGGTTAGCTCATGGCCATTTTGGACACAGACACCCATGTGCATATTCTCATTGCCCTTGTGTTTTCAAAACATGGAATGCTCTTCACAGTCACTTAAGCAGATTTCATCCTAATCAAACTGTGCAAAAATCTGTGAATGTGGTTATCTTTAATTGTCATTTGTGTACATGCAGTGACATAGCTTCAGCACAAGAATATTTTTGTCACATCAACAACCACCTTAAGAGTCACGAAACGGTGCAATGTATGTTTGAGGGATGTTCGTTTCAGACAAATGTTTATGGTACTTTTAAGTCACATAAAAACAGGAAGCACAAACCATATACATTAAAATATTTTAAAGTGGGCATTGTAAAAACAAGTGAACTTCAATCTTCAGCTGATGGCACACTAGATGACAGAATCTCAGAAGATGGCAATGCAGATTCCGATGGTGATATCGAAATTGACACAGAACCTGAAGATTTACCAAAAACCATAGAGCTGAAATTTGCATCTCTTTTGCTAAAATTGGAAAATTATTTTCACGTTCCAAGCACAGCAATTGATGAACTGCTTACAGAGTTGCATTTTTTAATCAGCACTGCATCTGTACCGGTATCAAACAAAGTAATTCTAGATACCTTCAAAAATCACAACCTCTGTGTAGACCAGCTGGTCATCAAAGAGCTGACTAACTCATTATCTTCTTTTAACCCTTTGTTAAAAGCTGCTGCAAAGAATGGCCCACTAGGCACTGCACTCCTGATGGGAATTGATACCCATCGCCTTTCAAACAAGGTCCAGGTACTGAAGAATAAACTTCATGAATGAGGTGAGGGATCTTTGAGCCATGCAGGGAGAGAAGTGGTTTTATTGACTGTTCTTATGCTCTGTCAAGTTGCTTGACAGATTGTTGTCCCTGTTGTCACTGTCTCTCACCTGTGCTCGTCAGGTTTCACTGTACTTGCCTGTTATAGTAATATCATTAGGATAGTTCTTAAATGATGTCTTAAGTGGAGGAAAACACTAGTGGAAGCTAGTGATTTTCTGAGAAATGCATTATGGCAATATGCACTTCAGCTGTTCTATGCACTTTACCTCCTATGTCGGTTTTTGAGAAAATGTTTTAGGCAAGAAACAAACTACTTTGAATTCCTACTGAGAAATGCATTATGGCAATATATGCACTTCAGCTGTTCTATGCACTTTACCTCCTTTGTCTGTTTTTGAGAAAATGTTTTAGGCAAGAAACAAATTACTTTGAATTCCAGTAGAACTATAATGAGATTCTTGTAACCCCTTAATGTTTTACGTCTGCACTTAAAGGTATAGTTCGGTATTTTTGAACCTGGGCCTTATTTCTGTCATGGGGTGCCTTAATCTACTAACTGGTAGCATTTTGGTGAAGATCGGCGTAGTTTTGACGCTGTTCAGACCATCGAGATCGAGCGTATATCCATATGACGGGAGTAAGCCGGGCAAAGACAATACAGCCTCTAAATAAGTCATTAGGTCTTTATTTCACCAATGCTTTAAGATGAATGAAGGAATGAACGCGTGCTACCGCCCTGTTAGCTCAGAGTGAGCTCAGAGCTGCCGTGTTGTTATTATTGATCCGGTTCACTTGGGATCAGCTGTGCTGCAGCGCCCCCGTCGATTACGTCATCCCAGGTGACCCGGGTGTTGAAAAGCCTCAATAACGACGGCAACGGCAACAACAAGCAGCTCTGAGCTAACGGGGCGGTAGCACGCGTTCATTCCTTCATTCATCTTAAAGCATTGGTGAAATAAAGACCTAATGACTTATTTAGAGGCTGTATTGTCTGTGCCCGGCTTACTCCCGTCATATGGATATACGCTCGATCTCGATGGTCTGAACAGCTTCAAAACTACGCCGATCTTCACCAAAATGTTACCAATTAGTAGATTAAGGCACCCCATGACAGAAATAAGGCCCAGGTTCAAAAATACCGAACTATACCTTTAAAGGACAGTTTTTGTGCGAGCAAGGAGGCTATACAAGGGAATTGAGGTTTTATGTATTGCAACTGTTAAACTACATTCTGTGAAGTTGCTTGCAATTTATGTGACTAGATAACTCTTCAGAAAATGCTATTTGATGTTAAATAAAGGCATTTCTTTGATAAGACACTGTGTTTGATTCCCATTTTAACATTATTTTTCTATTTAACAGAGCCAGGCATTTCACTAGGACAAATTCAACTCAGTTACTGAGTTATATTTAAGAATGTTGTGTTAAGTGTGAGTTTACTTAAGAATGTTATGTCAAGTGTGGTTCCATGCAACTATCTTACTTAAAATTAACTTATCATGATGGTGTTCTTCTTATCTACTTAACTTAAATGAGTTGAACATAACATTATTTAGTAGGTTCAATGTAAGAATAATCCATAATAATTAACTAATATTGTTTAATTGAATTTACTCAATTCACTTATGTTGAATTTATTAAAGTTATACACAACAGTATTAAGTTGGTTCAATGTAAAAATAATCCCTAAAAATGAACTAATCTAGTTAAGTTGAATATACTCCATTCACTTGTGTATCATTTATTGTATTTCATTTAGTACATATTAAAAAATAAAGAACCTTAGCTGTTACTTAACACAGTTGCGTGGAACCACTTGACATAACTTTTTTAAGTAAATCCAAAAAGATTTTTTTTTGAGTGTGTATGCATACTGCAGCTATCACGAAGGTGACATTCACGCGACACACCATTTGGCCTCGATGTACTTTTAAGCCTCCGTTAATTTCTACCATACTTCCAACATACCAGGACATCTTTTCCCTGATTGGTTTGGGGAATCCATATTGCCTGTCAATCACATGTCCTGCACCCAGCGTTAACATAGCACATTAACATAGCACGTTTACATAGCACGTTAACAAACAGCGCGTGTGTGAAAGTCCCTTGCTCGTGGCGGAGGAATGTACGGAGGGAGGGAGGAGTCCAGAGGAGGTGAAGCAGGTCAGATGGGAACCTGGTGT
Source organism: Gadus macrocephalus (assembly GCF_031168955.1). Taxonomy (NCBI): domain Eukaryota; kingdom Metazoa; phylum Chordata; class Actinopteri; order Gadiformes; family Gadidae; genus Gadus; species Gadus macrocephalus. Next base: position 22,379,743 of record NC_082396.1, on the reverse strand, counting down.
TTTTATGTATGCACTTTACCATCTACTGTGGCCACTCCATTCAATAATGAAGATAGTCGACTCATCAGCAAAGCAACAAAGAACCCTTCATTCACGTGACGTTGTGACCCCCGGCTGACCGGCTTCTCCTAGCGAGGGCAGCAGAGGAAGCATGGTTAAATGTTGTACCGGGGGTCTGTCCTCACCACACGTTCAAACCATAGAGAAACACTTTTAAAACTTTTCTAACCATAATCTTTATGAGACATATTACTTTACGGACTGGTTACAAGCGAGAATGCTGGTTTCCTACTTTTCAGACAGGTTTGCTACATAACGGACTAGTGTAAATTACGGACTAGTTTACTGATTTGCAGACTGGTTGACTACCTTATGTCATTTTTAACAACTCTAAAGAATGGTGAACCGTCTTACAAACTGTTTTACTGCCCTACAAACATGTTTTTTTAACTTAAACACTGGTTAATGACATTACAGACAGTTTTCTTTTCTGTTTAACTGTACAGGTGGAAGCAGGTAACACCAAACCCATCTTACTTGCGTCCAACCCACGACACCATCACAGATAACGGAGCATATCCACCCACTGCCTGCATGCCTGCTCGGCTGCTGATCGTTTACTAACCATCGGTTTGTGGTGTGCCCAAGGACATCCCCTATCTCCCACCGAATATTCTGCATGCATCCTCAGTCCTCTGGGCCAACAGGAGGAATATTTCCCTGCTTACTTAAGTGCCACTTCATGATTAAAACCTAATCAGCCTCCTTCAGCCAGCAGCCCGGCAAACACTGACACAGTGAACATTCATTATCCCAGCAGACATTGTGTGTGTGTGTGTGTGTGTGTGTGTGTGTGTGTGTGTGTGTGTGTCTGTGTGTGTGTGTGCCTGTGTATGTGTGTGTGACTGTGTTTGTGTGAATTTTTGTGTGTGTGTCTGTTTGTGTATGCATGAGTGTGTGTGTGTGTGTGTGTTTGTTTGTGTTTATCTGTGTAAGCGCATGATTAAATTGAGGATTTGAGATCTAGGAGGAGAGGGAATATGAGGCAGAAGAGATGAAAAGAAGGGAGAAGAGATGTGATGGTAAGGAAAGAAAAAGAGTGAAGAATGAACAGCGGCAATTAATAGGTACAAAGGGGAAGTTTAAACGATTTCAGATCAAGTATTGGCGAGATACGGAATGAGAAATATATAGCACTGCAGAAAGGTATAAAATTAGACGTATATATACCTACAATTTAATGATTAATAACATCTGAGCTGGATTTACCGTAATACAAGGTATAGCTGGGCCACGTTGTCAACGGCCACCTCTGGGCCCAGTTTCCCGAAAGCATCGTTATCATAAGTGGATCGTGAAGTGCGTTGCACAAGCATCGTACGGTTTTCACACCGTTTCCCGAAAGCATTGTTGGTAATAACGAACGTCGTGAAAACGCTTGTAGCTAACGCGGAATCCAGGGTACTCGTAGGACCAGTGGCGGATCTTCCATTAGGCAAACCTAGGCAAGTGCCTAGGGCCCCAACCAAATCTGTCTTTATTAGGGGCCCCCAAATCTGACCCCCCCAGCCATTACTTATGTAAAGTAAAAAAAAAAAAAACATTTCTAGTAGAAAAAAATAACAAAAATATCAACATAACGCCGAACTAATGCCTAAATAATAATTTTCCAGCACACATGCCCCCCTCCATTGTGCATTGGACTAGTCCAGAATATGATTACGTAGTAACGCGCGCAGCGCGAAATAACGTACTTCAAACCAAAGCAGAGGGATGCGACTCGGTGAAAATGAAGCGGCGGAATTATGATAGTGGTTGTGCTAAACGAAAACAAAAAGCTGAGAAGAAAAGAATTGCAGATACACTGCCGAAATTGACTTCATTTTTTACACCTGCTGCTGCCATAGCAGCCGCTGCTGAACTTGCGACAGGCTCTGCTGTTGGGGAAAATGATGAAGTGGAGGTGGAGGTGGAGGTGGAGGAGGAAGGAGGAGAGGTGGGTGCCGAAGGAGAAGAGGTGGCTATGGAAGCCGAAGGAGAGGAAGATGAAGACGAAGATGATTTGGCGGTGAGTAGTGCTATGCCATTTACCACTAGCAGCAGTGGAAACAGTTTCCTAATTGACGACGACCCTGCACATTGGCCAGAAAAGTTGACAGACTCCGAGCGTTGCTCAATTGTACAGAAAGGACCAGTGCAATTACGAGGAGATTTCCCCCAGAACACACAGGGCAGACGCTTTACTGCCCTGTGTGGAAAAGACAGATGAACAACATCACCTTCTATCAGTGAGCCCTGGCTGAACAAGGTATTTGAGTTGACAAAGTACATTCTTGTTGTATAAAGATCATTGCCAAATGAAACATGGTGTAGTGAGTATGTTCTAATGCTGTGTTTGTCTGTTTTTCAGGTTGGGTTCTATACTGCTGCTCACCACTTTTCTCTGATATGAAGACTTTTGAGAAGACAACAACAGTAGGACTTTGTGTTTACAAATGCTTTCTGTCTCACACACACACACACACACAGCTTTGCCACTCACTCAGTCACTCACTCACATACTCTCTCTCTCACACACAGACACACACACACACACACACACACACACACACACACACACACACACACACACACACACACACACACACACACACACACACACACACACACACACACACACACACACCACACACACACACACACACACACACAAACATTTGCAGATGGAGAACATAACCACTTGCACACCTAAACACCCCCCCCCCCCCCCCTCTGTGTCTCTCTCTCTCTCTCTCTCTCTCTCTCTCTCTCTCTCTCTCTCTCTCTCTCTCTCTCTCTCTCTCTCTCTCTCTCCTGTCACTCACTCACTCACTCACTCACACTGAACCACTGCTTTGCCTGTCTCTCACTCACACACACAGCCACTGTTATTCCTGTCCACACACAAAATCTTTTCATTGGTCCTGTTTAAATGTAAATGGTGGTTTTCATAGACTCATATCCATTTTGTATTTTAGTTCTGTTAAGTGCAAGATCATTGGTAACCCTTCCTTTTACAGTCCCCTAATTACTAGGTATTTACCCGGTACATACATGGTAAATCATAGTGTATTACTGGGTAATTGCCACTGGTAATAAGAAGGTAAATACAGAGGTAGTTACCCGGTAAATACATGGTAAATCATAGTGTATTACTGGGTAATTACCACTGGTAATAAGAAGGTAAATACAGAGGAATTATCTGGTAAATTATAGTGTATTACTGTGTAATTACCACTGGTAATAAGAAGGTAAATACAGAGGAATTACAGCTGAAGTACTAAGTAAAACCTCCACTATTACCCATCAACTCAACTAAGTAGCGTGTAGTTGTAACTGATTTAGGTTGGTAATAACTCCGATATTGTGTACTTCCTAGGAAATTAGGCAACCAATTCTTATAAAGACCTATTATCCAAGGTTTATGTTGGTAACAGCCCAAATTTAATGATGTACTATCTAGAAATTAGCATAGTGCTTTCCAATAAAATACTATTTCTTAGTTATTATTCATAGCTACACCCATTTAGAAAGGGTTTATTCGATTTACCACTATGGAATTACTTACCTGGTAACAACCCTCTGCAGGAAGTTTTCCTCTAGTGTCATGGTACATCTTCTTAAATACTGGGTACAAAGCCGTTTGTTTCCATGGTATTACCAGGTTCTTACCATATAATTTATAATAGATTCCATTATCGATGCAGTCAACACAAACATGTACCATGTACGTTCTGCGACGTTACCAAGTAAAACACGACAACTTACCCAGTAATTAAGCTGAAACTGTACTGTAAAAGGAAGCCTCGTTTGTTTCCATGGTATTACCAGGTTCTCACCATATAATTTATAATACATTTCATTGTCCATGCAGTCAACACAAACTTGTACCAAGTACGTTCTGCGACGTTACCAAGTAAAACACGACAATTTACCCAGTAAGTAAGCTGAAACTGTACTGTAAAAGGAAGCCTCGTTTGTTTCCATGGTATTACCAGGTTCTTACCATATAATTTGTAATACATTATTCCCTTTTCCATGCAGTCAACACAAACTTGTACCATGTACGTTCTGTGACGTTACCAAGTAAAACACGACAATTTACCCAGTAATTAAGCTGAAACTGTACTGTAAAAGGAAGCCTCGTTTGTTTCCATGGTATTACCAGGTTCTTACCATATAATTTGTAATACATTATTCCCTTTTCCATGCAGTCAACACAAACTTGTACCATGTACGTTCTGTGACGTTACCAAGTAAAACACGACAATTTACCCAGTAATTAAGCTGAAACTGTACTGTAAAAGGAAGCCTCGTTTGTTTCCATGGTATTACCAGGTTCTAACCATATAATTTGAAATACATTATTCCCTTTTCCATGCAGTCAACACAAACTTGTACCATGTACGTTCTGCGACGTTACCAAGTAAAACACGACAATTTACCCAGTAATTAAGCTGAAACTGTACTGTAAAAGGAAGCCTTGTTTATTTCCATGGTATTACCAGGTTCTTACCACATAATTTGTAATACATTATTCCCTTTTCCATGCAGTCAACACAAACTTGTACCATGTACGTTCTGCGACGTTACCAAGTAAAACATGACAATTTACCCAGTAAGTAAGCTGAAACTGTACTGTAAAAGGAAGCCTAGTTTGTTTCCATGGTATTACCAGGCTCTTACCATGTAAGTTGTAACTGGTTATTCCCTTTTCCATGCAATCAACACAAACCATATATGTTCTGGAACATCGTTCACCAGTAGTTAAGCACTTTAATTGTTGTTATAAAACCCCAAACCACTGTTGATGAAAGGCATATTAGAATTAAACAAAATCAAAGGCTTATCTTTCAAACAATGCATATCTCACAAACAGGCACTGAACACTGAAGAAATCGGACAAAAAAAAGCCGTCCACATCAACTCAATTTAAATGTTACTGATGGTGTTTTCATAAAACACATAACATTGTTATGGCAAGTGACCACAAGGAAGACTGCTTCAACCTCTTCAATTTGAATAAGCGGTGAATGCCATGCAGCAATCTGCCTATGGGAGCATCTTTGTGGTCATTCGCAAACCAATGAGTCCACTCGATGAATGAGAGATGACTCTTTAGTGTCTTCTCTGTGAGGTATCCCTGCAGTCTCCACATCTGGGATTTGAAGGCTGACCAAGACCTGACCAGGTACCTCCAAATCTCCCCTTCCATACTGTAATAAAGAATCAGAAGACAAGAAAATAAACATTAGGACTGTCAATTAATGAACATTTCTAGAACATGTAGAACTCAAAGATTATTTTTGTTTATTAGTTAAAAAAGGATGCTGATCCTCTGGCCATTGTGTTTGGTCATATTGAAAAGAGAAAAAGGCATAGCCATAAATACAGTTAATAGGACGGGAGGGGACAGGCTGTTAGCTCCGATTAGCACTTTAGCATCGAGCTAGCGGAGCTTGTCATTCAAATAACTCGGACATGTTGTTTAAAACCTATAACACCCAATTTATTAAAATATCCGGATTTAATCGGGCTCTCTCCCATAAGTACAGTTAATAGGACGGGAAGAGACAGGCTCTGTTAGCCCCGGTTAGCGCGATGCTAAAGAGCAGCTCTACCGGAGCATGCCACCTCAACAGGTGCAAGTTAGCCTCCGGTTTGATATTCGCCGGATATTCGGTTTACCACCCAATCGGATTCATCAACATAAGTGCAATACATTACGGGCTTAGTATGTTGAGGACGGTTTAGGACGGCGTATCGCGAAAATCACAAACACATGTTGTCGCCATCGATGTCCGTGCAACAACGTCATTTACGTTCTGGCTGCTACCTGTTTTAGGGACCGTCAACAAGTTACACAAACCGACTGGTGGCAGAGACGTTACCATGGAATTGTTTCTGGAAATAAATCATATAAAATAACATAAAAATCACTAAAAAAATACATTTTGTCACCTGATTGTAGTAGTAGTTGCCAATGGTGGGCTGCTACTTACTGCAGGTAACTTTGCTAATATATTGCATTATTGTTAAACGGGATGCAATTAATAATTTCAAATATAGTTTAGTCGATTTTTGTCGAATATTAAACTATTAACTGCATTATGATTAACTATATTTCAATATATTTGTGTGATTAATTTCCTGTCTGAAACAATTCCATGGTAACGTCTCTGCCACCAGTCGGTGAGTGTAACTTGTTGACGGTCCCTAAAACAGGTAGCAGCCAGAACGTAAATGACGTTGTTGCACAGACATCGATGGCGACAACATGTGTTAGTGATTTTCGCGATACGCCGTCCTAAACCGTCCTCAACATACTAAGCCCGTAATGTATTGCACTTATGTTGATGAATCCGATTGGGTGGTAAACCGAATATCCGGCGAATATCAAACCGGAGGCTAACTTGCACCTGTTGAGGTGGCATGCTCCGGTAGAGCTGCTCTTTAGCATTGCGCTAACCGGGGCTAACAGAGCCTGTCTCTTCCCGTCCTATTAACTGTACTTATGGGAGAGAGCCCGATTAAATCCGGATATTTTAATAAATTGGGTGTTATAGGTTTTAAACAACATGTCCGAGTTATTTGAATGACAGAAGCTCCGCTAGCTCGATGCTAAAGTGCTAATCGGAGCTAACAGCCTGTCCCCTCCCGTCCTATTAACTGTATTTATGGCTATGCCTTTTTCTCTTTTCAATATGACCAAACACAATGGCCAGAGGATCAGCATCCTTTTTTAACTAATAAACAAAAATAATCTTTGAGTTCTACATGTTCTAGAAATGTTCATTAATTGACAGTCCTAATGTTTATTTTCTTGTCTTCTGATTCTTTATTACAGTATGGAAGGGGAGATTTGGAGGTACCTGGTCAGGTCTTGTTCAGCCTTCAAATCCCAGATGTGGAGACTGCAGGGATACCTCACAGAGAAGACACTAAAGAGTCATCTCTCATTCATCGAGTGGACTCATTGGTTTGCGAATGACCACAAAGATGCTCCCATAGGCAGATTGCTGCATGGCATTCACCGCTTATTCAAATTGAAGAGGTTGAAGCAGTCTTCCATGTGGTCACTTGCCATAACAATGTCATGTGTTTTATGAAAACACCCTCAGTAACATTTAAATTGAGTTGATGTGGACGGCTCTTTTTTTTGTCCGATTTCTTCAGTGTTCAGTGCCTGTTTGTGAGATATGCATTGTTTGAAAGATAAGCCTTTGATTTTGTTTAATTCTAATATGCCTTTCATCAACAGTGGTTTGGGGTTTTATAACAACAATTAAAGTGCTTAACTACTGGTGAACGATGTTGCAGAACATATATGGTTTGTGTTGATTGCATGGAAAAGGGAATAACCAGCTACAACTTATATGGTAAGAGCCTGGTAATACCATGGAAACAAACTAGGCTTCCTTTTACAGTACAGTTTCAGCTTACTTACTGGGTAAATTGTCGTGTTTTACTTGGTAATGTCGCAGAATGTACATGGTACAAGTTTGTGTTGACTGCATGGAAAAGGGAATAATGTATTACAAATTATATGGTAAGAACCTGGTAATACCATGGAAACAAACGAGGCTTCCTTTTACAGTACAGTTTCAGCTTACTTACTGGGTAAATTGTCGTGTTTTACTTGGTAACGTCGCAGAACGTACTTGGTACAAGTTTGTGTTGACTGCATGGACAATGAAATGTATTATAAATTATGTGGCAAGAACCTGGTAATACCATGGAAACAAACGAGGCTTCCTTTTACAGTACAGTTTCAGCTTAATTACTGGGTAAGTTGTCGTGTTTTACTTGGTAACGTCGCAGAACGTACATGGTACATGTTTGTGTTGACTGCATCGATAATGGAATCTATTATAAATTATATGGTAAGAACCTGGTAATACCATGGAAACAAACGGCTTTGTAGCAGTATTTAAGAAGATGTACCATGACACTAGAGGAAAACTTCTGCAGAGGGTTGTTACCAGGTAAGTAATTCCATAGTGGTAAATCGAATAAACCCTTTCTAAATGGGTGTAGCTATGAATAATAACTAAGAAATAGTATTTTATTGGAAAGCACCATGCTAATTTCTAGATAGTACATCATTAAATTTGGGCTGTTACCAACATAAACCTTGGATAATAGGTCTTTATAAGAATTGGTTGCCTAATTTCCTAGGAAGTACACAATATCGGAGTTATTACCAACCTAAATCAGTTACAACTACACGCTACTTAGTTGAGTTGATGGGTAATAGTGGAGGTTTTACTTAGTACTTCAGCTGTAATTCCTCTGTATTTACCTTCTTATTACCAGTGGTAATTACACAGTAATACACTATAATTTACCGGATAATTCCTCTGTATTTACCTTCTTATTACCAGTGGTAATTACCCAGTAATACACTATGATTTACCATGTATTTACCGGGTAACTACCTCTGTATTTACCTTCTTATTACCAGTGGCAATTACCCAGTAATACACTATGATTTACCATGTATGTACCGGGTAAATACCTAGTAATTAGGGGACTGTAAAAGGAAGGGTTACCCAAACATTTGTTTACCGGTGGAAGGGATAGTGCCACTATCCAATGTTGTAAAATTAATGCACAACCGATCATTTGCAATGTTTGTAATTTTTAATGAACGTATATAATTGTATTTTATATGATATACGTATGTGTTCAAAGCACTGGTAGATTGTAGGCATATATGAATGAATGAATCAAATCAGTTAAATAATATATCCAAATAAATACACGTTTATCATCTCTTTCTTTGTCTTTTTCCCCCTGCATAATAGTAATCAACCGTACTGTAAATGTGATGCATGAATTAAGTTCTCAGACAATTTCACTTAGTTTTATAAAAATTGAATGGATTTTCCTTTTAATAAAGACAATTCGATCAACCACAACAAAGCTTTTGTGACTTCCCCAAAGAGGCTCCATGCGAAGGAGACATGACCGCATTCATAACAGACAAAAGTCAAATAAATATCGATCAGCTTGATTGCTGCCATGTTTTATTCATAAGCGCACATGTGTTTACAAGCGGACACGCAGTATTAAAAAGTGGAAGCGCTTCCACACTACCAAGTCGTTCCCAAAGTCCGACGTTACAAACGCTAGGAAGCACTCGAGCTAGCACTCTAGTCTCATCTCCATAGGACGCGACTAGCAAGGACGCGTCCTAGCAAGGCTGCAGCCTTCACTTTGGGAAACAGCCCATGTCTTCTCAATGGTCCCTGTTGCAGGGTCAGACAGACAATACAAAATGAGATGTTACGGTATGCACTTTCAGTGACTTTCAAGCACATGGAAAACAAATGCAAATTTAGTTAGTAAAAGATGGCATCACATTTGGATTGTACCTTTAACAAATGACCTACTCAAGACTATTGTTAAAGAGTCACATCAGACTTCATATTCTTAAACTTCATTCAACAGTACCTTGGCTGAAACCTGCAGTGTAAAGTTGTGTTTTCAGAATGGTCCATTGATCTGGAATCAAGTCAATATCCACTCCAGCTGTCAGTAGAAGAGGTCGGAAGTGACTAATAACCTGGTCTACATCATCATCACCAAAATCTGAGAACAAAGGGGAAAAACATTGATACAAAGTTAAAGCTGCAGCCTATAACTATTTTTGTGTTATATTTGTTATATTTATGTCTGTGGAGAGGGTCTTAGAAAGCAGAGCTGCAGCACAGCAGAGAGGAAGGAGGAGGGACCAGGAGGCTGTACTCATTCAAATTTTCTGGCTAAGTCCACTTTTTTCTCCAAACTACAGACTGCAGCTTTAAGGAGTTGTCTTAAAACATAAAATGGGAATATATTTGTTCATTACATTTTAATTATTACTGACCTGCACTTGTGTCTGTCTCTGGCCAGCACTGGAAATGTATCAGTCGCATTGCCTTCAGGACACCACTGTTTACATCGGCAAACCTAGAAGTGATGCACTGGCACATGGCATCTATGAGATCATTCTTGGACTTGTCATGCTGGTCAGGCTTTGTCGGTTTCAGAAGGACTCCCTCATAGATGTCCGTCTCCAGTGCTGCTCTCAGCTTAGGCCCGGGTCTACAGTTGTGCAGAGATGAATGGATGGGTTTGATTAATTATCTATCTTTACATACATATTGTGAAAAAAGTGTGAAAACACACTAACACAACCTAAAATCAAATAATGAATTGTATGACATATGATACATATCTTATACATACATATACATAATACATACTCACCATATTTTAGATGGTGATTTTAATTAGTATTTATTGTTTTTATCTATCATTATACCGAGACCTGAGTTCTGCATTTTGTTCTTTTCATGTCTCATGGGCAGAATGAAAAAAAGTATTCTATTCTATACCTTGACTTGTACTTTTTTATGACAGCCTGAGTGGAGGACAGGCAGCTATGAGCCTCAGCCAGGGTTACTGCTGACTTCTGCAGTGACTTGGAAAGGTTGCTCAATTGAAAGATGATGTCATGGAGAAGACAGCAAAACCGTAGGACTCCGCCATCCTTTGCTATGTTAAGGAAGCCCTTGGCCTTTGCCCTCTGAACACTGACAGTGGTCTCCCCTAGGGCCTACAAACAAAACAACAGCATTAAATCACAGACAACATTTACACTGAATTCCAAATTATTATGCAAATATGATTTTAGTCTCATATTTATTTTGTTTTTCCAATGCAATTCTTGGCTTGTATTGTGTCTCCTACCTGTGTATATCACTGACAGACATGTGTTTGACATGTAAATGTATTAAGCAAGGCACAAATATTAAATTATCCACCTACACTGTTGGTTTTAGTAGGCTATAAATTATCATACCTTTTCTTGGAAGTGGCGTACAACAGCAGCATAGCCCCTGAGGAAATGGTCTAGTGCTTTGAGGAGATGTGGCAGCCACCTGGTTCCACCTACTCTGGTTGGCATCAAAGCCTTCATGTGGAGCTCCCCGAAGTGTTGCTTTAGGCTGGCCCTGTTTACTCCACTCTTGTAATACAAGGTGTAGAGTCCACTCAATAGGTCCTCAACCTTCTTGGCCATCACATTTTTCCTCACTGCATCTGAAAAGGCGAGCTCAAGTCTATGGGCCATGCAATGGATCCCCAGCACATACGATCGGTCTGCACGCAGCTTGGTAACTACACCATTGTTGACTCCTGTCATTACAGCTGCTCCATCTGTGGTGATGGCCACCAGCTTGCTCTTCCAATCAGTGCTGACTTCACTCTCCATTACATTACACACAGCTTCAGCTATGCTTGTAGCATCTGGCTTTGAAACAGCTTTTATCCCGACAAAATCAACTTTGATCTTCCCCTCACTGGCACTCCTGGCATAGACCATCTCTTCTTCAATCACTGCACTGTCCAGGGATCCGTCTGACATGACAGAGATGAACTTGACATCTGACAATCTTGCCCTCCTCTTTCTCCTCACATCCTCCACTATGTAGTGAATGAACTCTTTTGCCTGATAGTAATTTGTGTATTTCTCTCCTATCTTCAAGCCTTTCTTTCTATCAACCCTGAAATAAATAATAACCAAAAACACATATATAAAAATGCTTGTATTAGGGCAATCGTGGTGGCCACATGATATATTCATGTTAAACCTTTGCATGTTATGTGACTGATAAAGTGTGAGGCTGAACTTTAAAATAGTTACTAAAATAGTACTGTCAATATACCGTATAAAATGTAATGAGTCTGAAACATGTAAATAATAAAGTTAATCCACTTACTCACACATCCATGCGAAGTCGGTGAAAGGCCTGCCTTTTTTCCCGATGGCGTGGGCATTGCGAAAAAGTAGCTCCATCTTCTCGAACTCGGACGTCTTCATTAAGGCAAGGCTCCTTCCAGCTTCACTCTCTTCGATACGACACGTCTTGGCGGTTTTCGTCCTCAGGCTCTCCTGATGACTTCGGGCACTCTCATGATCCTTTACTGCTTCTACTTTGAAATTATTGGTTCCTACCACGAAATTATTCTTTAGCATACATTCGGCAATCCTGACAGAACATTACGCTGTTTTCGTGATGACCAGTTAGCCATTTACAGTTAAATTTCCTTCTTTTTTTTTCGCGAGGTCCAATATCCTCCTCCTCCCCTACCTCTTTGGTAGGAATATCCTTTCTCTTGATGGCCGGCTGTCCCAACCATCGCCACATCTTGTTTGTGTTTGTGTCTGTATTTGTATTTGTACCGGCGTCTATCGTTTTTTCCAACCCAAGAGTGACCTACGCCCCCTCCCCTAGTACGGCAGCCTCGACGGATGCGTTCCCATAGAAACCGTGCTCACGCGTCCCGCGAAATAGATGGTAAAGTTACTCATTTATCACCGGCCAAGCCGGCTAGTGAGTTTTTTTTAATACACGCCAAAATGAATTTTCACCCACATTTGGCGGGTTGGCGGGTGTTAATTTAGAGCCCTGGTCATATGGCTCTCCCACACTGCGGTGCCGGAACGAGAGCGGGCCAGCCTCGTCCAGGGTCCACTAGCGCCGGATGGCCTATTTGGTCCCAGGTTCTCCGAGGTGCTCGCGCACCAGCAGTCAGTCCGTGAGAATCGTTCCCGGTTCGGGGCGATTCTCACGGGCTCCTCCCGCCAGCAGGCTGGGAGGAAGCGGGGTCCAGGCCGGTCCCAGCGTTCCAGGGGGCCGCCTCCGACTCCAGCCCCGGTGCAGCAGCAGCTGCAGCCGCCGCGCACGGGGAGAGCAGCAGCGCCAAGGACCGGGAAGTTCCGGACGCTTGCTCCTACTTTTTCTTTCCCTATTAAAGAAAAAAGTAAAGACCGTTCGGCCGAACGGCAGTACATGGTACCTAGAGAGCGATATTCCTCAGGCCACCTGCGTCCTACGCTTGTGGTGCGCTCCTCCATGTTGCCACTTTCCCCCTCTCAGCCAGGTGGCTGTAGGGTGGCGGTCGGACGGCGTGTTCACATGGCCTCAGGTTCACCTGCTTCTAAGAAGCGGCGTCCCTTGGAGCCTCGTGGACGGATCAGAGACTCGTTGCACGAGCCCGTGGATACGGCCGCTTGTACCGGTCTCCTGGTTCCCCACATTATAGGTGAGGAGATGGGTCCGCACACTGTGGCTACAGCCTGCGGACAGCGCATGCGCATAGGTGCGGCGGCCGGACGGCTCGCTCCCTGTTCAGCGGTCACGAGCGCAACGTCTAGACAGCTCGTTGTTTTTACAGCGGCTGGTTCTGGTACGTCTCCTACGCTCGCTGAGCCTCCTCCCTTTCGTGGGAAGCCCCCATTGGTTCACACGCAGTGTGGAGGCGGTAGGGGCAGAGGAATACGGGTTATTCCTGGACGGTCTTCCTCAGCTGTCGGCTCGCCCTCTCTCCAACCGCTATGCGTGTTGGCAAGAGCGGTGCGTTCTGCCATCGTGGTTGGACACCACGTTGAGATGGGGCCATCCCATACAGTTCAAGCGTCGTCCCCCACCCTTTATGGGGTTGGTGGAGACCACGCTACGGGACCCGGCTGCGAGCACGGCTCTGGCAGCAGAGGTGGCACGTCTCTTGGTAAAGGGGACCATCACTGTCGTTCCCCCCCACGAGTCTCACCTAGGTTTTTATTCCCGCTACTTCCTGGTTTCCAAGAAGTCAGGGGAAATGAGACCTATTCTGGATCTTCGCGTGTTCAACAGATTCGTTGCCACGAGGAAGTTCAGAATGCTCACGGTCGGAGCATTGTTCCGGTGTGTGAGAGAGGGCGATTGGTTCACATCCCTGGATCTCAAGGATGCTTACTTCCACGTCCCTGTTCGGCAGGCGCACAGGAAGTTTCTCCGCTTTGCCTTTATGGGGATGGCGTACGAGTAACAGTGTCTGCCGTTCGGCTATTCCCTGGCTCCGCGCACCTTCTCGAAGTGTGTGGAGACGGCGTTGGAACCGCTCAGGCGTCAGGGAAAGAGGATTCTCTTCTACCTAGACGATCTGCTTATTCTGAGCAACTCAGAAGAGACCGCGAGAAGGGACACCATGTTGGTGATAAACCATCTCTCCTTCCTGGGTTTTGCCATCAACTGGGAGAAGAGCTCCCCGCTCCCCAGCCGGCAGACAGTCTACTTGGGGCTTTGCCTCGACTCAGCCACCATGACTGCGTTGCTTTCGCCTCCTCGGCGAGACGCCATCCTGTCGGCGCTCTCCAGTTTTTCACGTTCGCAGAAACGTGACCGCACTGTCCACCATGCGCCTGTTGGGGCTGATGGCAGCTGCCCACCCCGTGGTCCCCCTGGGTCTGCTTTTTATGCGCAGACTCCAGCGGTGGTTTGCTCGCCGACGGTTGGACCCCAGGCGACACAAGCTCAGGGTGCTCCTCGTCCCCCGTTCGGTGTCGCCAGACCTGGAATATTGGAAAGGACCCTCTGCCCTTCTCAAGGGTGTTCCCCTGGGCAGGGTGGCGTCCTACGTAGTGGTCTTCACGGACGCCTCGTTGACGGGTTGGGGAGGAACGTGCCTCTCTCACTCGGTCGGAGACGAGTGGCGCACGCCCCCTACAGCACACATAAATGTGTTGGAGCTCGACGCTGTGAGGAAAGTGCTGTTGCATTTCTTTCACCTGGTGCGCGGCCGCCACGTTCTGATCAGGACAGACAGCGTGTCGGCGGCGGCGTACATCAACAGACAGGGGGGGTTCCGCTCCCCTGCTCTCCACCGAAAGGCGGTCGAGCTCTGGCTTTGGGCTCATCAGTATCTCCTCAGTCTGAGAGCCCTGCATATCGCGGGCGCCCAGAACTTTGGGGCGGACCTCATGTCTCGAGGCGGTCCCTGCCGAGACGAGTGGCGGTTACATCCCGACATTGTCAGACTGATCTGGCAGAGGTTCGGGACAGCGCAGGTGGACCTCTTCGCGTCCAGGGAGAACACGCACTGCAGGTGGTGGTTCTCCCTCAGCCCTCGGGATCTTCCCCCGTTGGGGGTAGATGGGTTGGCACACACACCTTGGCCGCGGGCTCTCTTGTATGCGTTTCCCCCGCTCCAGCTGATCCTTCCTCTTCTGGAACGGGTCAGACAGGAGGGTCTGTCCCTGATATTAGTGGCCCCGGAGAACCGTTCAGCTCTGTGGTTTCCAGAGCTGGCCGCGCTCTCACGGTCAGCGCCGTGGCCAGTACCGTTCAGGCCGGATGCGCTTTCACAGGCCCACGGGACGGTGCACCACCCGCCCGATGTCTCGGGACGGCTGTTGGTTTGGCTCCTGAGAGGTTGATCCTGCAGGGCAAAGGTTTGCCTGAGACGGTTATCAACACTATTCAGAGCGCTCGTGCGCCTTCTACTTCTTCCCTCTATGCGGCGAAGTGGTGCGCCTTCTCTAATTGGTGTGAGAAGAACCACGCTGTCCCATCTCAATGCGAGGTGGGAAGCGTGCTTTCGTTTCTGCAAAACTTATTGGAAAAAGGTTTGGCCTTCTCCACTATCAAGGTCTATGCGGCAGCCGTTTCGGCTGGCCATGCAGGCTGTGATGGTGGACCAATCTTCAGCCATCCACTGGTCAAGCGATTCTTGCGTGGGGCTAGACGGGTTAGGCCTGTTTCAAGCGTGCTTACACCACGCTGGGATCTCCCCACCGTGTTGCGCGGATTGTCCAGGGATCCTTTCAAGCCTCTTTCTCAGGCCCCTTTGAATGCCCTGTCATTTAAGACGACGCTCTTGTTGGCCTTGGTTTCTGCCAAGCGGGCCGGTGAGCTAACCGCTCTGTCTGTCAGCCCGAGTTGCTTGTTGCTAAACGAGGACAGCTCCTTCGCGTTGCTCAGACCTAATCCTGCGTTCCTCCCGAAGAACATTAATAGTTCTTTTCGGTCTAGGGATATTGTGCTTAAGGCTTTTCACCCCCCGCCTCATTCTAGTGAGGCGGAGGCGGAGTTGCATCTCCTGTGCCCGGTTCGGGCGTTGGCTATGTACGTGAATCGCTCGGCCGCGTTCCGCTCCACACAACAGTTGTTTGTGTGTTATAGCGACGCTAGCAGGGGCCGCGCTCTCTCTAAGCAGCGGTTTTCTCGCTGGGTATGTGAGGGTGTTTGCTTAGCCTACACTCGGCAGGGCTTGGCGCCACCGTTGGGCGTTAAAGCTCACTCCACACGGAGCGTGGCCGCTTCAACGGCTCTACTCAAGGGCGTTTCGGTGGAAGACATCTGCGCGGCTGCGTCATGGTCTTCCCCCGGCCCCTTTGTCCGTTTTTACATGTTAGACATGTCCAGGGGCTCACTCGGCAACTCTGTGCTGGAGTCCGGGACCCCTTTTACGGCTTAAGAATATAAACATGTTCTTTAAAGCTATTATGTTGAGCCGGACATATCGCATGATACAGGCGACATTCGAAGGCCGATCTAGATATCTAAAAACACAGCGATAACCTGGATTCAGAACGCAAACAAAACATGTTTGGTAGCAAGTGACTGCTACGCTAAACCCCCACTAGCTAGCGAGCTAGCCCTCAAGAAACCAAGCCAACCAATGTCAGCAGATTTGTGTGGTTGCTAGGACACATTCTTCACAGTGATTGGCTCTGCTGCTGCCTGAAGCGGTCTCGCCCGGCTTCATTCAACTAAAAACACCAACAACAATGGCTCCCCACGCCAAAACGAAAAAAAAGGAAAAAGAAAAGCAAAATACAGAAGAGTGGGAAAGTGACTTTTAAATGGATAGACAGACAGAGTTCGAGAAGATGAGTTCAAGCCGAACTGTACTGTATGCAAACGTAAATTTTTGGTTAGCCATGGTTGTCTGACAGACGTAAAACAACATGAAGCACACAAGAAGAACGAGACCCAGAGGAGAAATCAGGGAGCTCTGGCACAGTTCCTTGTCCGACAAGCAACTCTGGAGGCTAACATGGTATGTCAAATAACTAAGCATGTTTGTTGTATGCTAGTAGTAGCCTAGACAAGTGGATACTAGTGTGGGAACAGTGAGCACCTGTGTGAGCAGAAGAAGACTCACTACTGTATGGAAATGGACTGAAATGAGGTCAAGTAGAAGTATAAGCTATATGAATTGAACATTTGACATTTAAGGCTAAATAAAGGGGATAGCAACATTTTAGCTCTGCACAGATCCAAATAATGAATACTTTACATTTCAGATTTTCCAAATCATACCTTTATTCACACTTTGTGTTGTCGATTCATGCTGCTAAATGTTCAATATAATTAAGTATCAACACTGATACACTGTGCTATTTTCTTTTTTAATAAGACTGAATCATATTGTGTAATGCAAGTATCATATCATATTGTGTAATGTATCATATTGTGTAATGCAAGTAGATATCATATAATTAATAATATAAACAAATATTGCATACTGTCTTTACAACTTTTACACACCTCAAACAGCTCATGCATGTATAACAGTGGTTATCAACCACTTTGACACGCAATCAGCGTGATAAATTTGTGATATCTTTTGCACTGTTTTTGTTTACAGTTAATTTAAGTGCTTACAGTTTGTGATCAATTTTGCACTAGGTGTTTTTATACTTTTGTTAGGCCTAAGAGACCAAATGTTTGCACTACTACTGTTCTATTAAGAAACGCAATACTACTGTTCCATTAACCCATTCAGGCCTGAGAAGGTTAAAGCACTAAAATAAGGGTTACAAAAATGCGTTCCAGTCCTTAAAGAGTTAAGAAAATGTTATTTTGCACAAAATAAATTATTCAATGTTAATCTGTTTCTTGTGTAGTCTGTAGACTTAAAATACAAAACTGAAGTTAAGGTATGTGTCTTTAGTACATGCTTATTATAGATGTGCTTGAATAATACATTTTTTTTCTTTTGATTATGGTATGAATTATTAAATGGATAGGAGTATGCTACAGTAAGTCTAGCACAGTAGTAACACAGTAGTAGTAGTAACACAGTAGTAGCAAATGCATGCGTGTACACATGCACGCGCGCTTCGTGCGCGTGCATGTGTCCCTTATTTACATTTCTGATAGTTGGCAACCCTATACAGGTTGCGGGCGGCAGTAGCTCAGGAGGTAGAGCTGGTAACCTGAAGGTTGTTGGTTCGATCCCCGGCTCCTCCTAGCTGAGTGTCGAGGTGTCCTTGAGCAAGGCACCTAACCCTGACTGTTAGCTCCCGACGCGCTGGCTGTCACCTTGCATGGCTGACTCCGCCGTCGGTGTGTGAATGTGTGCGTGAATGGTGAATGTGAGGCAATATTGTAAAGCGCTTTGGGTGGCTTAGATAAAGCGCTATATAAATGCAGTCCATTTACATTTACAGGGCTCACCATAAGACGGTTGCGCAAACACATTTGTTCAACAGACTATCAAACCACATTACAAAGACGAAGTTCACCAAAGGGTAGGCTACTTACAATTTCATCAGCAACAAAGCCAAGTCGGCGTCCGTTTTGCAGTCTTCGGATTCCCTTACTTGACGCCATTCCGCAAAAGCTCGCCCTAGGTTCACTCGTGTCTGGTCTCTTCTCTGGTCCAACTTTTTCTTATTCTCCTTCTGTTCCACCGACAGTCGCCTCTTGGGTCCCTTATCGGTCGATGGATCCATGATGATTGTAACAATTGCCTCGCAACTGGCTGTTTATATACAGCCGGTGCCATGTTTGGGGGTGTGTCTGTGCCGTAAAGCATTTTCGAAACTACAATCTGACTACATTTTCGAGGCGCGAATGGATACTTCCGCTGCGTCACATCCGGATTGTGTCGGTCCGAACAGAGCCAGTTGCATATTCGCTTTTTCCTTGGAGAAGCGACTTGGGGCAATGACACACCCACCAAACGACCCAGAAATGGTTGTAGAACCATCAGAATAACTCTCAACCTGCATAATTAATGTACAATACAATACAATACAATGTACATTGGTGGCCAGAAGTGGGAGGGTGGCTATGCAGAGTCGAGGTGGACTCTGAACAGGTGAGTCTTGAGCCTTTTTCGGGAGATAGTGACAACAAACAGCACAATGCCAAAGTAAACACCAACGGAAGTAGGTCATCCATAATAGTCTGAATGAATCAATCACAAATTGTAGGTGATGGGATTATTTCTGTCAAACCACTAGAGCACTCTGTTAAAAACAATTAGTCTGATTTCTCCAGATTTGATTAACACTCATCTCATCTTTGCACTCTCTGGGCCCGAAGAGCAACCAGCACTGCCCTAATTAAAACATATACCCTGAGTCTTCTCCAAGCACGCTAATTAAAACATATAGCATCCTCCATCTTCAGAAATAAGTTAATTATATTGTCTGATAAACTATCACTGAATGGCTGCCTAATTAAAATATACTGCCTTCAGTTGTCATTGCCTGCTAATTATAACATCTATCTCTCGATTCATATCTTGGTAATCTTAAACTGCCCTGGTGTCTCTTAAATCCCACGGCGTTTGGCGTGCATGTGTGTGCGTGCGTGTGTGTATGCGGTGTCCTGCTGTGGGTGTGTGTGTGTGTGTGTGTGGGGCGGACTCAGGGGGGGGGGCGACCGCCCCCCCCTAATCATGCAAAACATGATTAGGTGCCCTCTAGGGTGCTCCTTCATACAATCAATTATGATGATGTGCCCTCTAGAACAAGAAAATTCAATGACGTGCCTTAATAAGTGCCCTTATAGTCCCCTTCTGGTGCCCTTTTAGTGCCCCCTTAAGTACCCTGATAGTGCCCTTCTGCCCGTCTGGTGCCCTTCTAGTGCCCTGATAGTCCCCTTCTCACCGTCTGGTACTTCTAATGCCCTGATAGTCCCCTTCTGCCCGTCTGGTCCTTCTAGTGCCCTTCCAGTGCCCTTCTAGTGCCCTTCTAGAACCCTGATAGTGCCCTTCTGCCCGTCTGGTCCTTCTAGTGCCCTTCTAGTGCCCTTCTCGTGCCCTTCTAGTACCCTGATAGTGCCCTTCTGCCCGTCTGGTCTTTCAAGTGCCCTTCTAGTGCCCTTCTAGTGCCCTGATAGTGCCCTTCTGCTCGTCTGGTCCTTATAGTGCCCTTCTAGTGCTCTTCTGCCGTCTGGTGCCCTTCTAGTGCCCTTCTACCCGTCTGGTGCTCCCATGGTTGAAAAAGTGTGCTAAAGTGCCCTCTATGGTGGTGAAAATGAGCGAAAGTGTAAAGGCTGCCCATTACACGTGAACAAAAATTAATGAGTGCCCTTGGTTGCCCCTGATGATGATGATGTGCCCTCTGGAGCAAGAATATGGCAAACCGAAACAGGTGCAGACGTTCCTCTCTTTGGTAGCTGACGAAAGGGGAATGTGAGGTGTTGCTTTCATGTGGCGTCGCCATGAAAGACAGCTACATCGAGTGATACTTAAATCTCCACTGGATAACGAAGCAAAAAGCGGATTTAAAGTATGTCAGTACCCATAGTGGAAAAGCGCAATTAGATGCCAAGTTAGAAAAACGTAATATTTTCAGTTTGCATAATCCATAAAAAAAAATTTGAGCGTTCAAGATCATTCAAGTGTAGGTCATTTCATGCAAGAGAGACGATAATGGTCAGCTATCACCTCAACATGAAGGAAAACCTCCTTAAATGTTTCCGTAGCTGGCTGTCAGCGGTCAAAGACTGTATGGTAGCAGCACATTGAATTTTCTCCAGTCTAATTTTTACTTACATTTTAGTAAAGATGAAAGCCGTAAGGCATCCTCCTTTCTTTTTCTAAAATCTGAAAGTGCACAATGATGTGAACAACTCATTTTGGTGTTTATAAAGTCGCTAGAATTAGGGGAAACAGTGTCTTTGAAGCAATTATTTTTTATGGGGGAGGACCCCCAGACCGCCCATTTAAATTATGAGCCCAACTATTCTTTTAAGTGCTACATGGAGATGTAACAACTGCCCTGAATGGGACCTTCAAGGCAGCGCTTGCTAAGGTTAGGGGATAGGAACTTCCAGGCAGCGCTGCCTTTAAGGCTCCGTTGGGGGAACAAAACACCATCAAGTTAGAAAAGCCACTGTGTCCGCTGGTGGGGCCCCATGTTGTCCAGAATTTGCCCTTTTTATTTTTTCGCCCCTGCCCTTCAAACAGTCTGAGTCCGCCACTGTGTGTGTGTGTGTGTGTGTGTGTGTATGCTGTGTGTGTGTGTGTGTGTGGGCTGCAGGCCGCTTGGCGTGCATGTGTGTGCGTGCGTGTGTGCAGTGTGTGTGTATGCAGTGTCCTGTCTTGAAACGTCGGTGCAGTGTGCGCGTGTGATAAATAAATAATTTGCCATAGAGCCTTTAGACAGCTCTTCCATAGTTCATAAGAGACATTTTTTCATGAGAAAAAAACACGTATATATAACAGGGCTAACTAGGGCTGTCAATCAATTAAAATATTTAATCGTGATTAATCGCATTATTGTCCATATTTAACTTGCAAATTGCAAATTAAACGCCCATTTTTTAACCCTTCTAAATATATCTTAAAAGATTATTCTGATTATTGATGAGGATAATGTTATGTACGAAGCTGAAGGTGCTTCGTTTATGGTGACCACTAGGTGGCACCTCTGACTTGTATAAATTCCCGTTCACAATAAACCAGCCTAGCTGAAGTTGTAGAACAAGATACAATGTTTCTGTGTTGATCTCTGCATGGGCTGTGAATGATTGTTACGTAAAAGATACAGGGAACATAACAGATAACATTTATTATTTTCCACACTTCATGAATAGATCCATGCAGGAGTGTGAGGGTCACCCGATACCATTTAACAGGGGACTTGTCATGTCATGTTTTACAATCCAAGTGGGGACCATCTTTTATGTTTTCCCATGTAAACGCACTGACAGAAGCAACAGTTGCAGTTGGCAAACACTCATTGAGTGAAACAATAGGCACAGACAGCTCCCTTGCTGCAGTGAATGGAGTCCCCTCTTTGATATGTAAATATTGCTTAAGTATTCAAGTCCCCTCTTGGCAACTTCTTTAAAAGAAATTAAAAAAACACATTTGAAGTTATATTATGACAAAAGAACTTAAAACTAAACTCTGTATTATGTTTTTGTATTTTTTAAATGACCAGAAATAGAGGTCCACACTTGGTCAATGAAAACCGATAGTCCCCTGTTGGTAAGGTAAACGTGTATGTGTGCGCGTGTGCGTGTGTATGTGTGCGTTTACGCATGCTGTGTGGGTGTGTGTGAGCTGCAGGCTGCTTGCCAAATGCGCACTGACCAACTTGAGTAACTTGTGCGACAGGCCTGCTATTATATAGTAGTAAGATTGCTGGTTTGGAAATAGTAACGCGTCTGATTACTTGTTACTGAAAAAAGTGGTCAGATTAGAGTGACAAACTAATTAAAGCGTTACTGGCATCACTGCCTGTAGGTCACACTTTAGACATGTAGGAGATCAGATGGTTCTTGTAGGTCACACTTTAGAGATGGGTATTTTTTTTCCTGCTGATCGAGAATCCATTCCTTATCAGAGAAATCAGAGGATTTTCAAAGGAGGTTCAACAGACCTTCAAGTGGGCACATCCTGGATCTTTACAGTTAGAGCTCACTGATCTGCAAGCAGATATTGCTCTGAGAGAGCATTTTGAAGCAACTGACTCTGCCACTTTCTGGTTACAGATTGTGCCTGAAACGATGTTCCCTTGTCTAACCAAAATAGCACTTCACACCTTAACCATGTTTGGATCAACCTACAGCTGTGAGACAGCTTTCTCTACGATGAACATTATTAAAACAAAGTACCGTTCCAGGCTCATCAATGAGCATCTCCACATGAGCATGAGAATGGCACTTACCCCATTCAAGCCAAGATTCAAACTGTTGGCAGGACAGTTATATGCCCATTTCTCTCACTAGGAAAGGAATTTGGAAAGGGAGGAAGGTGAGGAGAAAAGGAGAGAGGAGAAAGGGAGCTGCTCAAAGCTCTGCACTTTTCTTTTATTCATTCTGCCCTGTTTTATTTTACTACAAATGTCGGCTTTAGCCTAAGGTCCCCGTGTTATTTTATTTGAAATGTAGTTAATACATGTAAAAAAAAAAAAGGGGGGTGGGCAGCTCAAAGGTCTTTTGTTAATTGTTTTTCTAAAAGATGCACTTTTATTTTATTCAAAAGATTCTGAATGTTTTGCGTTACTTGAAATATAGGCCCCGAGTTCAGGCTGCCCAAAGCTGTTTGCACTTTCAAAAGATTCTGAATGTTTTGCGTTACTTGAAATATAGGCCCTGAGTTCAGGCTGCCCAATGCTGTTTGCACTTTCAAAAGATTCTGAATGTTTTGCGTTACTTGAAATATTGGCCCTGAGTTCAGGCTGCCCAATGCTGTGTTTGCACTTTCAAAAGATTCTGAATGTTTTCAGGCTTACTTGAACTATATTTTATTCAGAAGAAATTCAGTCTCTGTTGTCTGTTATTGATAAAAGACAGTATATTACTTTGAAAGCACTTGAAGTTTGACAATAAACTATATAGAAATGTACGTACGTTGTTTTTTATTTACATCAGGGTACACTATTTCGAGAGACAATATAAGATTCGGACCTTTGCTGGGAGGAAATTTTAGTAACTGGACCTCTTTCAATTTTAATTGAATACCCCTGGCCTAAGTTAACCACTAGCTTTAGCCGTTAGGCTCTCACACACGCGGACACAGGCTAATTAGCGCGCCAAAGAAAAAATATAGCCTATACGTACAAAGCCTAAACACACAAACGAGTGGACTAAATGTTTTAATATTTACACAGTGAACCATAGCAGTGTAGTGCAAATGTTTGCAACTTCACAAACGTACTTTATCAGTGAATGGGCTGGTGTCCGTTGTGGCTGAAGGGGGAAATGTGATTGCTTCCAGAATTTTCGGGGTCAAATGCACTCCTTCGTCTCTCTTCTTCTTCAGCGCAATTTGAATCCAGCCTATGGGTGCACTATACTGCCACCCTCTGATCGCAATGCAAATTACACTTTGGCGCCAGAAAAGCACCAAACTCGATCACAGCGACATGAGTGTTTTAATTAAATCAATTTCAATCAACGTGAGAGACATTAGTACATCTAAGATTCTCCATAAACATTCAAAGTTGACATGATTATAGCATGTCCACAAGAAGAATATAAATTTATCATGTTGCATTTACGTACTTCCTTTTTGTCAATTTATGTTCCTGCTATGTTCCTTTTCTTCAGTGTAGGATTGTACCTGTCCACTGACACGGTTCTGAAACGGGCTATGACGCATTCCTGCGTCTATGAGGGGGAGACGCAGGAATGTTGCAGGAAAATGGGGTTAAAAAGTTTGAAGATATCTCCCCATCAAGGCCAACCGCAGAGTAGCCTACGAAAAGAATAGAGTGCAATAATATGAATGCTAAAGATATTAAAACACAATTGATTAGGCCTAGGCAGACATATATATCAGTCCTAATCCTGAACGCACACATCATTGATTCACGGCATTTCCCCCCCTGGAATAATTCCATATTACAAAAATCCCAAATAGCTTAACTACATTTATCTTAATGTGCTGATTTCTGAAACATACTTTGCGCAGCAAAAGAGCCGACTTTATCAGATTCCCAGTGGCGATTTGAGAGTATGTGGGGGCCCTATGCAAAAATTCCTAGGGGGCCCCTCCAACCAACTTTCATCCATTATGTTATAAATAATCTGCTTCAAACAGTGTCTCGTACAAAATCCTTTTATTTAAAATTTATATATATAACATCTTAACCACTTCGTCTTCGGGCCATTGTTTAGTTTTTGCACTGCGCCTACTCTAGGGAGCACTGCTCCTTCATAGTATGACCTCTGATCACATGCTTGCTCTTTTTGGAAAGCTGAGAACCTGTAGAATTGTATGACATTATCAGTATAACTATAATGTACTGTCACAGTGCTGGGAAGGCTACAATATTGTTTTTCCTTCCAGCCGGTTACACACACCTCTAAAACCTATGAGGCCTAAAACCTATGAGGCGCAGGAAAATGGGGTTAAAATGGGTTAAAATATCCCCCCCCATCAACGCCAACAGCAGAGTAGCCTACGAAAATAATAGACTGCAATAATATGAATGCTAAAGATACTAAAACACAATTGATTAGGCCTAGGCCGACATATATATCAGTCCTAATCTTGAACGCACTGCATACATTTATTCACGGCATTTCCCCCCCTGAAATAATTCCATATTACAAAAATCCAAAATAGCTTGTGTGAAAACTACAATTATCTTAATGTGCTGATTTCTGAAACATACTTTGCGCATCAAGAGAGCCGACTTAAGGTTTCATTGATTGGCTCTCTAGTAGCCTATAGAATATTTAAATGCAAGAATATTTAAATTCCAATCATTCATTATCATTCAAACACGGCTATTGCTGACCCGATAAGGAGAGCTTGGTCTAGATCCTGCCCATATTGTTGGGCAGGATGAAGTAGGCTAGGCAGGGTTCGAGTTATGATTCCATTGCGCTGAATTTTGACGGGAAAGGGGGGGGGATATAGGAGGTATGGGCTATTATGACACGGCTCTTCTCAATGCCGTGGTGGAACGCTCCGTTCACTTGCATGGGCCCTTCACAACAACGCCATGCAGCTTCTTCGGTTGCTAAGCGACGTCAACGTCTTTGGCTAACTATTTCTCTGCTAATCAACAGAGAAATAGTCTCCCATTGGCTCCCACCTAACTCGAACCCTGGCTATAGATCTTTTTACACTGCCGAGCCAGTTCGGTCGCAGCTTGGCACGCTCGGTGATTTCACCTTCTTATCTCAAGTTTCCTGTGTAAAACCGAGGGGGTCAAATCCCCCGTTCGGCGCGGGGTTTCTTGGTTCACTGGGGAAGGCGGGGCTGTGCATGGAGTCTCTGACCTCTTTAGAATATTTTTTATTATTGCATACTCCCTAATAGGGCATGATTAATCGACGATCGACTAATTGATCGTTAAGAATTTCGTCGATTACGTACATTTTTCATCGATTAAACTAATGCAGTGTGCAATTAAACATTTTACCACACGGGGGCAATATTTAAATTTGCGGCTCCTCCCCCGCAATAAACATCCTTGAATGGTGAACTCTTTACGCCTAGCAGCAATAAAAAGCTATAAAAACTATAAAAACTACAAAATGACTATTAATGCAGGCTATGTGGAAAATGCGCCGACTTTGGCTCAGCCTGGCTCCGCCCTCTTCCCCTACGTAGCTAGGATGGCTGCCGTTGAGTACGAAAAGTGTACATCGCCACACACTGAGCGTTTTCACTTATTTTCGCCCGATCTGAATCGGAACACCCTTCGTATTCAAACTTATGCCGCTTTTCCACTGCATGGTACCAGCTCGACACGACTCGACACGACTCGACTCAGCTCGCATTTTTTGCGTTTCCACCGCGGTACCATGGTATCTGGTACCTGAAGTGGCTGCTTTTTCTAGTACCTACTCGCTCTAGGTTCCAAGCGAGCTGAGCCGATGCTAAAAGGTGACGTCGGCAGACGGCCGGCGACTGATTGACCAGAGAGTGTGACGAAGTCACGAGAGCGACATGGCAACCATGCTGGTAACATCCATAGCAGCGCCGCAGCCAACATGTTCCACTTCTCCAACTTCTTCAACATGCCAGCTAATAATAGTAATGCGATCGATGTCCTCCATTGTTGTTATGTGGGTTCTGTCCATGTGTGGGTTGCGTATGTGTTGTTTGCGTCGCGTATACAAATACGTCACGGCCCTTTCGCGCAGCCGACCCCGCCCACGTCCAGGAGGTACTATTTGCGGTGGAAAAGCACCCGTGCTGCTACCGTGTCGAGTCGTGTCGTGTCGAGTCGTGTCGAGTCGAGCTACATGTGCGGTGGAAAAGCGGCATTAGACTAGTAAGTACGGATAGTATGGATATTGAAACACGGCGATGTAATCATGAAGCGGACGAGGCCACGGCGAAGTCTGGTGTGGGACCATTACGATTTAAAAATGACTTCTTGGGGAGCACTATAGGCCTACCACTCAAGGCGAGGTTAGCATCGAAGCAGAAATAAAGAACTTTCTGAGCCCCTGGATTGTGGAAAGTTGTTCCCCCGCCTTGCCAAGTTAGCACGGAGGTATTTGTGCATCACGGCAACGTCGGTCCCCTCAGAGCGAGTGTTTTCGGCGGCTGGACTGGTCACCAGGCTGCGGTCGCGTCTGACCCCAGAACATGTCAACATGCTCATCTTTCTGAACAAAAATCATGTTATAACATGATTGTTTTTTTGATATTATTATTGTTATTATTTTGGTAAGAAACTAGGGTTGTGTAACACAACCCTAGTTGTGTTTATTTTTAGTTATGTTTATGAGCACCGGCTTCGAGCTGCATGCTCCGTTGCTTAGAGCAGAGTAGCGCATAACTATTGAACGGATCTGGTTTAACTGAGTTGTTCATCTAATAATAAAGATCCCAATGAGGAAAACACTCTGCATTTGTATTTATTTCATTTTGAATCTATATTTTTATTTATTTTTTAATGTAAAATATTAACGATTAATCGACTAATTGATCGTTAATTCTCCCGACGATCGACTAAGACAACTTAATCGAATGCCCATCCCTACTCCCTAATGTTTTCATTTTTTTATGAATGAAGACACCCGCATGCAATAATGAGTTCACTCTGAGTGTAGACTACAAACGCGATTAACTATGGTCAGGGATGTTTGTTACTGTCTAGACAGGGTCCAATAAATAGTGAACTTCATTACAGCCTCACCGAAGCGCCTACAGTGCTTAATGCAAACAATCGCAACAAAAAACGCCTGCAGAAATTCTCCGACACCCGCTGGTTTCAGCACGAAGTCTAGTAGCCTATGTTTTCTGTCATTGATCAATATGAGGACATTTTAACCACGATGGTTGAATTAAAATCAGAGGGAGAAAGCAAGTGCAGCTCGAAAGCGACCTCCCACACAAGAGCAATGGAATCATTTGATTTATTATATGCCTTGTAACGTTTGATCGGTACATTTCGGCTGCGCATGTAGGCCTATTTTTGTAATTTTTGATTGCTGCAATAAATTATGTTGTTGTTGACTTCTACCATGTCTTTATCTTTGCTGTTTAAATCTATCAGTAGTCTTTGAGTAATATATCGGCGGTAACCACTCTTTTTGGTTGCAAAATGGCTCAAGCTGGTCATTCCGAGGTATTGGGTGTGTTTTAATAAAACGCATCCAATACTAGGAATGTCCGCTGGTGACGCCACTGAGGCTAAAGTAGGCTAACGACGCCCTTAGCGTCCTACGAGTACCCTGGAGTCCTCGTTAGCTACGAGCGTTTTCACAACGTTCGTTACCAACGATGCTTTCGGGAAACGGTGTGAAAACTGTACGATGCTCGTACGACACACTTCACGATTCACATAGGCTAACGATGCTTTCGGGAAACTGGGCCCAGGATCAGTACAAAAACCGTAAGCATAAAGTTTGTAAGCAGATAAAGATGAATCATGAATCGCAGCATTATTAAGCGTTGATCAAGCATAATTAACATAATTTATTAATGGTTATAGTTTGCATATAGTTTACTTGTATTTATTAGTCAGTCAGGCAATGCAATTATTGAATAATGATTAGTAAATGAGGATGAATACATTTCACCAGTCATCACCAGTTTCAACAGTGCCTGGTACCAACACCATTTACTCACAAAATTGGATTTTGGGAGCTTTTAGGAAAAAGGCAATCTCTGACATCCCCTCTCCCCCTCCCCCTCCCCCTCTCTCTCTCTCTTGCTCTCTCTCTCTGGCTCTCGCCATCACTCTCTCTGTCGCCCTCTCTCTCTATCTTTCTGGCTCACTCCGTCACTCACTCTGTCGCCCTCTCTCCATGTCTCTCAGTCTCTATCTGGTTAATAGCATACCACAACGGAGCATCACAAAATCATAGAGAATCCTCATGAGAACTGATTGATCACTGCTGGCAGCGAGCTCCGCTTTGATTTCCCCCTAATGACTGCATGCAAACTAACCGGCTGCATGAAGCAGACAACACCAAATTCGTTCATAAACGCGTCATGAATGGGAAACCGTCTCTGAACAGCGATGAGCGTTTTGACAAAAGGCACTGATGTGAGTTTAACACTTCTAATTGTCACTTGCTTTTGATGCTTCTTTGTAATCGTCCTGTGAAAACTAAACTTGTTGTCCGCTGGTTTGGGTCTCCGTCTTTACGTGGGGTTGATATGTTGCTTGCACGGCCTTGACAACTTATTTTGGAGCACATTTTCAAATGATGGAGCTAGCTCATTATTTTATTTAGCTGTATTCATCGTACAGGCTGCAGTATTTTGAGGGGGAAATCCTTTCCTGGATAATTAAAGCAGAAGAATTTAAGGACTCATTTCACACAGGTTATAGACAGTGATGGTATGAATCTCACTTGACTGCTTGCCCAGTCCGACCCAAACACACTGCAGTGAGTCCCTGTGGTGAAGCTCTTCAAGTGTTGAAGTGTTTGCTTGTGGAAGGCCTCAGTCACTTGAAGCATTTAAGCATTCTCTTGTGCAACTATACAGCCTTATCCAGGTATAAGCAGGAACAGATTGAACAAACAAAAATACAATACGATATAGGTGAAGTGTGTTGATATTTAACTCTTGCGAAATGACACTATTAGGAAACCCAAACATACCAATTTCCATCAAACATATACACTTATTCTGTATAGCGTGTGGGATGTGATGAAGCAGGAATAGACTTTTCCTTTTGCCTGGTCCCGGCTGGGCAGAGGATGTCTGACAGCTGTGATTGAAGAGGTCTGATCCCCTCACTGTTCCGTCTCATGTTTTCCTCCTTTGAAAACTACTTGGGCCAAAAACAAGAGCTGTACACACGCAAATGAAAAGGAGAAGGTCGACGGCTAAATAAGGGATAGCCTGTACTGCTCGTTCCCTGCGTCACAGCGATGATCACTGTCACGCCTTTTATTATGAATGTGTGATTATAGTTTAGCAGATTACAAGCTGACCTCATTGCCTTTGCTTTACCTGAAGTGTAATTTGAATTCGGCAAGAGAACAGAGAAGGAGCATTCACACTATCAATCTTTTTTATGTCTGGAGATAGAATTCAATGGAATGGAATGGAATGGTTTGGCTCTTAATGACGTGCTGATATCATTTTCTAACCGAATGGGACAACAACATGAGGAAAATGCTTATTTCCCTCGATGACAACAAAACTGACAAATCGTGCGTCCCTTTCCACGCACACATAGTGACAAATGCACAGACACACACACACACACACACACAGAGATTCATGTACACACACACTCAGGCACTCACACATACTCTTTCACGCTCCCACTCACTCTCCTGCACGCACACACACACACACACACACACACACACACACACACACACACACACACACACACACACACACACACACATTAACACTCACTTACACACATTCACATGCGTGTAACACACATTCACACACAGGTCATTTCCATTATAAATGTAGTCTTTGCGCAGACTCACTATAATACGATGTTATGATAAATTCTGAAGTTAATGTTAAGAGAGTGGATTACAGCAAAAAAAACAAAAGCCAATTGGATTTGGTTCAGTGAGAATGTCCTGGCCTATCTTCGCCCTGTGATGATTGGGCCATTGTTCAGCCCTCGGTTTTCTACTTGTATCAGAAACTCTTCCCTTCAGAAGCATGTTAGCTGCAGCTTAGCTGAGCTAACACAAGCTGACATTTGAGGGACCAACTTGACGTGGCTTTTGACGTACAATACAATACAATACAACTTTATTAATCCCACTAGGGGCAATTAGTTTGAGCAGCTTGCATACAGACACAGTAACATACAAACAACAAATACACATACACAACTACGGATTTAGTAGTCGAATTGCAGAGGGGATGAACGACTTGGAATGGCGGTTTGATCTGCAAGCAGGTAAAGCGTAGCGACTCCCTGATGGCAACACAGAGAATTCACTTTTAAGAGCATGACCAGAAGAAGCCGAAATACCTGCTACTTTCTTAATGATTTGCCGATTGCAAAAATAATTCAAGTTCCTTTGTTTAACTGTTGACAATACTGTTCAGGCTGTTTCTGTCTTTTACTGTGAGGCTGTGAAACCAGCAGATAAAAGAAAAGCTCAGGAGACTCTCAATAAAAGATTGATACTGTGTTACAGTTGATTTGGGTCATCAACAACTTCAGCCTTGTGAGACCATCCTCATATTTAAGGACGTGTTTCCAAGTTCATCTCAGTCTGGCCTCATCTGGGTTAAAGCAAAAACATACATTCTGCTGTCGAATTAAAGGCAAGGCAACTTTATTTATGTAGCACTTTTCATACACGAGGCAGACCCAAAGTGCTTCACATAGATTACATACAATATAATAAAATAATAGATAAGTAAAAGAAAACATAGGCAAAGTAAAAGAGAATGCATTGCAGAGTAATACAATAAAAAGAGATACGTAACAGAAAATAAAGGCTAGGTTAAAAAAAAGCAATGTATTTAGGATTAAGAGGAAGGCTAAAGCAAACGTAAAATTATTCAGTCTTGTTTTTTAAGTGGTCAGAGTTGGGGCAAGTCTTAAATCCTCAGGGAGTTGATTACAGCTATTTGTTGCATAGTAACTAAATCCTGCTTTCCCATGTTTCGTGTTTACTCTGGGGATAATAAACAGATTTGTCTCAGAAGATCTTAGTGGTCTAGAAGGCTTATATAGTGGAAGGCCGTTGGGGTCGGGTGCGCATCCACATGGGTGGCAGCGAAGGTCAGGGGTCTCGACGAACCAGACCCGGGCGGCAGAAGCTGGCTCTGGGGACGTGGAACGTCACCTCGCTGTGGGGAAAGGAACCGGAGCTTGTGAGGGAGGTGGAGCGCTATCAGTTAGATCTGGTGGGGCTTACCTCCACGCACAGTCTCAGCTCTGGTACCGTACTCCTGGATAGGGGTTGGACTCTATTCTTCTCCGGAGTTGCCGAGGGCGTGAGGCGCTGGTAGACGCAACCCGGTCTCACGAAAATACGTGACACTGTCACGTTATTTAATCTATTGAAACGTGATCAGGGACACGTATTTTCAAATTTTTCGTGTTAAAAAGCACAAATTTCAAACCCATGTATTTCAATTGGGAGTATTTGTCGTGTCACTAGCACGACTTCAAAACTAAGGTTCTGTCCGGGAGCGTTCTCCCTAATGTCCCTTAAAGGCACCCAGTGCAACTTTATGTAAACATTCAATGAAAAATAAACATTCAATTTCTAGTCTTTTTTACACGTAGTAAGTTTCAATAACTCCATACCATTACATATCGACATTCAAGGAGCAAAGATGAGACGTCGTTGTGTGGTGAGAACTGATAGAAAATCGTAAACAACAACAATCGCCGGTGGGCAGAAGCCATTTTTCCATTGACTGGAAGCCTGCTTTATTTATTGTAGGTTACAAAAAAGAAAGAAAATGGCGGCATTGTTGTTGTTATCGATTTTGTATCAGTTCTCACCACACAACGACGTCTCATCTTTGCTGCTTAAATGTCGGTATGTAATGGTATGGAGTTATTGAAACTTACTACGTGTAAAAAAGACTAGAAATTGAATGTTTATTTTTAAGCCTCGAAAGTTGCACTGGGTGCCTTTAAGGAGCTCCGTACAGAACATTTATTGTTAAAAATGGTCTGTGATAACTAACAATATGACAGCTTTTGGCCACCCGTTTCTACTTAAACTTGTCTGTGAACAATATGACAGCTTTAGGCCACCCGTTTCTACTTTCACCTTTGATTCTGAGAAATTGTGACAATTCACAGATATATTAAATGCAGGTGTGCTGCTCAGGCAAACCGCGAAGGAAAAAAGGGTAGCTGCTTCATCTGTTCTTTTTAGAATTGTATGTCTTGATGTTTTGATCTAGCCATAGATCTATTGTCTTGTTTTTGGCTATGTGAATGGAAGTCCGCGTCGATGCCTCGCAAGTCCAGTGTCGCGAGCGGACGTGACATCTAGAAGTCATACCGTATAATAATGGGTTATCATTCATATTGATGTGTAGGGGTTGATTATAACTCGTGAATAATATTGTTTATACCACAGTCTGGGGGAATACTCGTATTCTGATTGGCTGCAGGGTGTGTATTATCTCCTGATATAGGCCTACAGACACCTGCTAAGTAGTTCCAGTCAGTGTTTAGATTCTCTGCCCGAGCCCGAGCCCGACCCGACCCGACCCGCGGGCCGGGTCGGGCCGATATTTCCCACCACTATCCTCGGGCCGGGCCCTTAATCGAGCGTTTTTATTTTTATTTTATCAAAGTCAAAGTGTGTTTATTATTGCATGTACCAAATTGCTTCAGCACAGCAAGATTCTTACGACTTGGCAAGCATCATTCATCTACGCAGTAGACGTCATACATATGACTAAAATAATATAAGACTCTATAACACTATGACAATAAAACATATAAAATGTAACATTAACATACAACAATTAAAAAAAAACACATATATCTCTGTAGCACTATGACATTATAACAATATAACATATAACATTAACATTCAACAATTAGAGTACAGTAGAAGGGCTAGCAGCAGTTTAAGTGTGAATAGAGAATAAGTTAAAAAGAAATGTTAAGGATAAGTTAAATTTTTTTTAAATTGTGCAAATATATCTATGAAGTGAAATGTATGAGTGGGGGAGCAGGGAGTAGGTGGAGGTGGAAATTGTTCAGAGGTTCAGTGTTTCTGATTCAGAAGCCTTACAGCCAGGGGGAAAAAGCTATTTGTGAGTCTGGTAGTCCGTGTTCGGATGCTCCGGTAGCGTCTACCAGACGGCAGCAATGAGAACAGTCCATAGCCTGGGTGGCTGTTGTCCTTTAGAATCTTTTTTGCTTTCCTCAGGCATCTACTGTTGTAGATGCCTTGCACGGAGGGGAGATGGCTGCCGGTGATACGCTCCGCTGTCTTCACCACCCTCTGCAGGGCCTTGCGGTCGGCAGCGGAGCAGCTACCATACCAGACAGTGATGCAGCCTGAGAGGATGCTCTCAATGGTGCATCTGTAAAAGTTTGTTAAAGTTTTTGAAGACATGCCAAACTTCTTGAGTCTCCTCAAGAAGTATAGCCGCTTCTGTGCACTTTTGACTGCTGAGCCTGCCTGCATGGACCAGGTTAGGTCATCCTTGATGTACACACCGAGGAATTTGAAGTTGGAGACTCTCTCCACTTCAGCTCCCTCGATGTGTATGGGGTCCTGACCCCCCCTCTGCAGCTTCCTGAAATCCACGATCATCTCCTTGGTTTTGCAGATGTTGAGAGACAGGTTGTTGTCTTGGCACCATTCTGCCAAGACCCTTACCTCATCTCTATAGGCGGTCTCATCGTTGTTAGAGATGAGACCCAGGATGGTAGTGTCGTCTGCAAACTTCAGGATGATGTTGGAACTGTGTGTTGCCACACAGTCATGCGTGTACAGGGAGTACAGGAGGGGACTGAGTACGCAGCCCTGGGGGGCCCCGGTACTCAGGGTCAGTGAGGAGGAGGTGTGGTTGCCCATTCTCACCACCTGGGGTCTGCTCGTCAGGAAGTCCAGGATCCAGTTGCACAGGGGTGTTTTAAGACCCAGGCCCCTGAGCTTCGGGACGAGCTTGGCAGGCACAATAGTGTTGAATGCTGAGCTGTAGTCCACAAACAGCATCCTCACATATGTGTTTCTCTTAGCCATTGTCATATCATTGGTTTATTAGCCTAATCTGAGGAGAAATCTATGCCATAAACAGAAATATTATAGGTCTTTGTTACACGGGTCTTCTCAATGCCGTGGAACGCTCCGTTCACTTGCATGGGTCCGGTGACTTGTCAACCCCTCTGCTGATCAACACTACGAATGCTGGTAACGAATAAATTGTAAAAAAGACACAGCATGTGAAGTTATTTTTTCGTTTTGGCAGTAGCCGTGTAATAAGCGGGCTAATGTATAGAACGTCGCCGGTCAATATCGAAAATAAGACCCTTCAGGGCGAAGCAAGACATCTTCGCTGCGCGTCGGTCGCCCTGGTGGGGCTTAATTTCCCGATAATGACCGGCGTTCTATGCATTATCCCTTACATATATATTTAGCAGAGTAGACTAAATGTACGGAGCCCCTTAGGTGACATGGAGGAGAGAAAAAAAATGAAGGAGAAAAAAAAAAAAACGAAAAAAAACGTGTTCTGGGGACAAACACTAACTACAGTTTTGCGAGATCTTGAATTTGTTTTGCGAGATCTCGAGTTTATTTTGCGAGATCTTGACTTTGATTTGCGAGATCTCGAGTTTATTTTTGCGAGATCTTGACTTTGATTTGCGAGATCTCGAGTTTGTTTTGCGAGACCTCGAGTTTCATTTGCAATATCTCGCAAATCCTAGCGTAGCCTACTTGTCGGTGTGTGAGTGTAGTTCTTCATATTACCAGCAGGGGGGGGAAATTTACTCTAAAGTCGGCTCTGGTTAGGTGAGACGAAAGTGATGTCGAACATATTATCCTTTGCGTAATTCTTCTAAAAACGTGAAGATATAAGATGTGAACATTATTGTTAGTATCAGTTTTTTAAAAAAGTTCAAAGTTTTTTGTCTTTCGTGGTTTTTAAAATCAACTTCCGGGTCAGTAGACGGCGGTAAATAACGTAGATATATGGTGAAGAAGGTCATAAAATGGAGGTGGACCTGGAGAATTTCCTTATCGCCAGAGCCGTGGCACAGGACAAGATAAACCACATGAAGACAGATAAGGTGGGTAGGAACTGCTCTTAAGTTGCTTGCTGTGTCACCCAACCTGGGCAAACAGTAGCCTATGTGTAGTTAAGTGTCGTATAATTCCAGTGAGTGAACCGCTAACTGATAGCAGGCTAACTAGCTCAAGTGGTTAGCGCTCGTGTCTTTCGATCCCGATGTTAGAGCATGGAAGTAAAGTTA
The DNA here is from genome assembly GCF_031168955.1 of Gadus macrocephalus. Classification (NCBI taxonomy): domain Eukaryota; kingdom Metazoa; phylum Chordata; class Actinopteri; order Gadiformes; family Gadidae; genus Gadus; species Gadus macrocephalus. The sequence continues at coordinate 22,343,823 of NC_082396.1, read as the reverse complement.
GAATTGTATTTGTAATGCTTTCTGTAATCTTGCAATTGAATCGTCGTATGACGATTTTAAATGAAGCGTCGTATGAATACGGGGACGGACATAAATGTCAGTTTCGAAATCATGTCGTGTCGGTATAACATTTAATTGGTCGGTGGGTGAAGATTTGGAGTTCGTGCTACTGCTACTAACGATCTGTTGTAATATGGTGGTCCTGGAATTACCTGACTGTTAAGTGAAATACAGTTCACTCAAATTAACTAGGCTATTGGTTTATGGTTCATGTTTGTTGGTTTCTGCACTGCATGTGCGTTTCTTTAACTGCTTTTCTCCAACATTTTTGCTTGCAGATTGACAAGGCTGTGCTTACACTGATGACTGATGAGCAGCTTGCACGATATATACCAACCTATGGCGATCGACTAGCTGTTGTCTCTTTTTGTCATCAGCAGCGCCATACACCTAACAGAGTGACACTTTTGGAGAGGATAAGGGAGAAGATAGGGGACAGGAAGATGTTGAAAACGGATTGTCACACGCCATCAGAATCGCATGGATTGTCTAGAAAGTGCAACAAAAGTGCAGAAAAGGTGGTACGGAAGATTGAAATTGGGTGGCTTCACTATTCAAAACCTCACTACACCCAGGTGAGAACGAGGCATGGTGGTGGGACTAGACACACAACGGTTCCTAAAGAAACTACCGTGGAGCAGGTTCTAGAAACCGGAAAACAGCTGTTTTTCCCAAATGGATCGTCGACCAAAGGGCCACAACATATTTTTGATTTTGAGGTGCGTGACTTCAAAAGGAATTGCATTCCGTTGGAAGAGACCGTGGGCAAGTTGTACGAGTCAACAAAGTTGAAGCTTCTCCGTTTTTACATCTGCTCAAAGGACAAATTCTCTGTGGAGGACGAAAGTGACTCATCGACTGAAGATTTAGAAGATCTAAGCACAGGGGTTTGTTACTTTTATTCTTTCTTGTTCCCATGGACAGTATATGGTGACCACAAACAATGGGGTTACGGGTCAAATAACACTGAATTCCCCTTTAGCAGATGTATTTTGGTGTTTGTTAGAATTGACTTAGTGAACAATGTGTAGTTGTCCTGGTACATTTTTATTGTGAAGTAATGTGTTGCAAGACGTAAAGCATTTTTTTTGTGTTTGTTGCAGAATCTGAATGCCATTGTTTCAGACCCTGCAACATCTGACTCATCCACCAACATTCCCAGTGATCGGCAAGAGGAGGCCGACTTCATTATTAATGTTGATGACACCGCTTCAGAGCAGTCTTCTGATTTGGACATTACAGACATGGAAGACACGAGCCCGAGGAGAGTCAAAGATTCCAATGCAGTCTCAGAGTCAGACACAATAGAGTGGTGTTCGGATTATGAGGCTGCTTCAGAGGATGAGGTGACAGTCCGAATAAGATGTTCAAATGTTTTACAGGTAATTAATGTTAATAGTACCTAATGAGAAAGGGGCAAATTTCAGGGAAGCATGTAACCAACAATCTTATAAAATGTTTGGAGTGCTCATTCTGAATAGCTGTGATTCTAAACTCCAGTTTGCGATTTAAACTGATTTAAACGTTAGTATAGATGGTTCCTTTGAATACCCTTTTTGACCACGATGGCATTAGAATCACAGAAAGTCTAGGCCTGTATGCATTAGGCTTCACATTTAGTAAGCAATTGCAGGATCACATTCCCTCATTTTTGAAGGAGGTTTTTTGTGATCATATACATCTCTGCACTCTTAACACCCACCTGAATGATAAAAAAAACATTAACATTTGAACAAAATTTTGCTTTAAGTGCTTTACATTTACAGATAATTTACCAGTCTCCCCAAGAGCAACTTAAGGTTAAGTGCCTTGCTCAAGGGCACAATGGTGGCAGCTTCGAAACCACAAATTCCAGGAGCATGTTAGCCAGGTTCCTTAACGACTATGCTACCAGAGCCCCAGTGCTTGCGAAGATAAAAAAGACCATGATATTTAAGACCATTTCCACTTTGTTCTGGACCATTTCAATTGTTCTGGGCTTTTCATGGTCAACTCCTTTTGCATGGTTTCACATGACATCACCAAGTGAGATTGTGTTGGTTCTGCTGGGTTCTATGTTTAGAAAGTTGTCATTTCTATTTTGGTGTGCCAGTGAATTTTTGATAAATGTGATGTCTCCAGTTTTTGTACCTCGAACATACTGCTGTTTCTCATGCAATGACTCTTTTGTGTTCTGTCTTCGCCTTCCAGTCGAGAGAACAGCCGAATGCTCCTGCCCACGCATCACCTGATTCCTCTGTCCAATCAATAGCTGCCATCTCAGGGCCCACAGAGGGTTTTTGTCGAGCTTCAATTCAGGTTCTGTGATATTATTTTGAAGTTTAGTATTTCTATTTTGAAGTTATGCTATTGAATGTTGGGGAAAATGTCATGTCTCAAATAGTTTGGACCTTAACCATGCTGTAGTTCTTCATACAGTGACCCTTTTATTGTGTTCTGTGTTCGCCTTCCAGTCGAGAGAACTACTGCCGACTGCTCCTGCCCACGTATCACCTGATTCCGTCCAGGCATCAACTGCCAGCTATGGGGCCACAGAGGGTTTTCGTCGAGCTTCAATTCGCAGAATTAATGTGGTCGAAGATGTTCTGTCTGTGTTTATGGACAGTAGTATAATTTCTGTGTTTTTGAAGATGGATTTTGTTAATGAAAATGCTGTTGACGATTCAGGGGTTTCGCGGGAGGTGTACACTGCATTTTGGGAGATGTTTCTTCAGCAGTGTGATGGGGAAACTGAGAGGGTCCCAAGGCTGAGGCCTGATTTCTGTCATGGTGAATGGCAAGCGGTTGGACGTGTGTGGGTGAAGGGGTTACTAGATCTTGGTGTACTTCCAGTGATGCTTTCAAAGGCCTTCATGGTAGCGTGCATCCATGGTATGGATTCGGTAGATGTAGACCTGCTCATTATGTCCTTTCTCAACTACTTACCTCCAGTCGAGAGGGCAGCTGTGGAAAGGGCTCTTGAGGGGAGGATGGAGGAAGACGATGAAGATGATTTGCTTGAGCTTTTTTCACGAATGGGCTCACATTCTCTTCCACCAAAAGATAATATGAGAACAGCCATTGAATCCATGGCTCACAAAGCCATTCTGCAGGAGCCTAAATTTGTCAGAGATAGCTTCAGTACAGTTATCTTGGTTGTACAGCAAAACCTTCCTGACAAAGAAAGTGTGTTGGCTCTTTACGAGTCCAAAAAGGCCACAGGCAAACGAGTAGTGCAGTTGTTGGACACAACAAATGTTGTCCTTAGTCGGAGAGAACAGAATGTGTTCAGTTATCTCCAACGTTACATTAAAAATGCTGACCAAACAAAGGCGGAGAAATTCCTACGCTTCTGCACAGGGTCCAGTGTCATATGTGTAGATAAAGTGATGGTATCCTTTAATGCTGAAACTGGACTTGGGAGAAGGCCAATTGGGCACACGTGTGGTGCTACTCTTGAGGTTCCTTGCACATATAGCTCTTTCCCTGAATTCAGGACGGAGCTTGATAACGTCCTCTCAAGCAATTACTTCGAGATGGATATAATCTAAAAGTCTTATCTAAATTTTTATTTTGTCATTTGAGTTTTCTGTTCCCTAAAATACCTGTTCTTGCTGGTAAAATGCTTACATAATGACATTCTTTCTGTTAAAATGTTAGTTTGTATGTCCATAGTCCATATCTATTTTTGTACTACCAGCATGACTACGGCAGCCAAATTTGTATTTCTTCACCTTTAATTGGAAATCATAGTAATGATTGATTTAATAAGAAAAAGTGCAGTAGTTTAAGGCCTACACAACCTCCAAGGCTGAGATTAGATGAAATTGATTGGCTATGATGTGGGACATATCACTGAGATTTCAACAGAAACCATGGCAAATGATGTGTGGGTGTGTGATGTGGTTACCATACCAAACTTTCGGTGATGCATGTGCTCCATTTACTCAAAATACAAAAATGTGCAATTTTTTTTGTGCATATTTGCATAGACCTTTTTGAGCAACTCAGTCAAATTAGTTCAAAAATGTAAAACCTTTTTTAAGTTGCTGTTTTCAAAAGGGTCTTGTTTGATGCAAAGACTGCACTTTCACAAGGTGATGTGAACAAATGTGATCAAGCACTTTTTGTAACTTTAATTATGCTCGACAATCTTTTGTGTCTAGCCCATTATATACATTTATTCAGCGGTACTCGTTTCCTTAGAAGTTGAGATCACCCCACACTAGTTTTCTTTTTCATTTTTGGAAGAACTGTACATTAAAGTGAGCAAGCATTTTTCAGATCCTGCTTTGTGTATGAAAGTGTCTGCTGAATTTCTTCCACTCCATGTTCTATTCAATTGTATACCTTCAATTGCTATCTCTAACAAAAACCAAACCAACAAAGCCAAAAAGTAGTTTAACCCTGACGGGCTATGTGCTGTGGGACACTAAATGTCAACACCTGTCTGGAAGCTGCACTGTGTCCATTACAGTAACCAGGCATGCAAACTAGTCACCTTTCGGCGAAATTCGCCGTTTTGAAGACAAAATTGACCACTTGTGTGATTCGTGGAGATCCGTTGAGAAAACATTTGGGTGGGGGGGGGGGGTCTGATGGCCAGCCATGGAGTCCTTGTAGCGCCTGCTAATGCATTCTCAATGGAGAGGCGAGCGGACAGAGAAGGCGCAGCATTCTGTCAGGCGGCACTCCCGTGGAACTGTCGCTTCCGTGCTCGTCGAACGCATGCGCGCGCTCGTGAAGCCGCGCGGCGAGCCGACAGCGCGAGCGGAAAGTCGCCTACCATCTGAAATGGCCAAGCGTGAGCCCAGCGGAGCCTTTAGGGTCGGAACGGGTACGGCAAAGTCCGGGTCACGCCCACTTTTGGCGGTGGAAACGCGATCCGACCCGCACCTTTGCGATCCGATCCGTTCCGCACCCTGCAGTGGAAATGCGCCAAATGCCTCGTTTCCATCGCCAACAGTACCCTCATGGTAGGCCGGATGTCGATCGCCGCGGCAGCTACGTAAACATCCCGAAGGTGAACGACGAGAACTGATTCCCAAAACAAACATAACAAAAATATGGTCACGTAAATAAAATATACAAACGAACAGAGCTTCGTCTCCCCGCGACCTTATATTATCTAAGTTCTCATCGTTCAGCCAATGAGAGTGCAATCGCGTTGCCATGGCAACGCGAGGGTAAACAAATGATAAGGCACCACCACACAAGTTAAGTAACGATCGCTGTAGGCTTCAATGCCATGCAAGCACTTTGTTTTGTTTTTATTTTGTTCTACATCACAATTGCATGCTTTAATAAAGTATTGCCTTCTTTAATAGGTCCACCTCCACCTCCTTTACGCGACACGTCCATTGTCCAGAATTATACCTCGCGGCTTGTTTTTATACCCATGTCACGCCCATTTTTGGCGGTGGAAACGCAAACCGTGCCGCAACTTTGCGAACCGAACGCACCCTCCGGACCGGAGGGTGCGTTCGGTTCCGGTGGAAACGCACCAAAATAGGATTTTTCAGCGGGTCACCAGTTGTGTTGATACATACTAGTCGATATAGCCGAGAGGAAAGCGGGCCCTTGAGACACTGGTCCAGGCCAAGAAGAAAAATAAATAATGGCATACTCCTATTGCCCTGTCCTCCCACCTCTTGTTATTCTTCTCAATATTCTTTCTTAACTTTGTAATAAGTTATGTACCTATTGGGGCTGCCCTTGCGCATAATAAATTAATGCTTTGTTCGTAAATGTGCGCAGTCCTGTAATTTTTTTTAGCTTGTGACGAACCCTAATACATTAAAAAAGTAATTAAATATGTAAAAGAAAACTCCCCGGAGTATAAACCTGGAACCCTATAGTGGGTCTGTGTTTTTCTCAGCTCACGCATCATTCTCACCTTTTTCACCCCGAGCCAGTTTGCATGCCTGACAGTAGGAGGGTTTGTGTGCTGCAGGTGAGTGTCCACTGTTAGTGGAGCGGGAGAAATCCAGACTTAAAACTCCAGGTGCAACTATTCAACCAGAAAATGAGTCCAGTAAAGGTAAAAGTTGTCCATGAACATATCAGTTTTATTCAGGTATCTACAGACAGGGGTGCACTATAGGTGAGTCCAATGGTAGGGCAGTGGGTGTGTGAATACTGTAGGTCACATTTGCAGAGCAGTAGTAATGACACCTCTCAAGTGCATGTACAAGTTAACAGCCTGATAAGGATCCTCAGGTAGATGCAGATGTAATTCGACCATGATATCATTGCAGAGTGAATAAACATCTCGATCACAGGGAATGGGCTCTCGAAAGATGCACTCAGTCTTGCATACACCCAGATGTTCACTCTGAACAGGACAAAGGTGGTCTCTAACATTATACAGTTGTGGGATGGCATACATGATATTAGGCCGGCCGCTAGGGACATTAGTATTTCTTGATGGCCTGATGGTATGGGCGTTCCAGGTCTGTGCCGTGTCATCTAATTCATCCTGGTGAGACAAATTGTGACAATTAGGAAAGATTGCAGCATAGTTAACCCGTCAGCCCATAGCACCCCTAAAGCCCCCAAATCCATACCACAAGCAACAGACGTCATTTCACTATTTAGACACAGGTAAATAGCATTTGTAGTAAAATTCATGAAATGAGAACAACTAAATGCTCAGATTTAACAATGTAGGGCCAGTTTGTAAGACATCAACGGTCTAAAAAATAATACAAATTTAGGCTTAGTCGATAGTAATAAACATGTGTGTTCTCTCTGGCAAGTATGCCAGGCCTAGTGGCAGTGTTGGGTGAAACTCATTACAAAAGAAAGCTATTGCAGATTAGATGTTGATGTCATGCAGTAATGCAAGGCATTACCAATAAAATGTCTATGTTAGCGGGTCACTTGCACTGTTACTCTTCTATTCAGGCTACATTTATGAAACTAAACAATTCTGGGAAGAGGTGCTCAGTCAAGTGGCCATTTGGGCCTTGTCTGCGAACCTTTGGGACAATGTGTAAATCTTTAGAATACTAGGCATAGAGTACTTATATTGACGAGAGTAAGTCAAACGTAGCCAATGCTAGGTTGTGTAACGCGTTACAATTCAGAGAATGTAAACTAAGACAGACATAATTACTTAGGCTACTTCCACAGTTCTCAGCCAACTCTTCCACTAGCTAAAGCACTTTAACTTACGGCATGCGGCATTAAGGCACTTCTGTCGTGTACAATCACAACTATAACATGATGGTTTAAGGAAAATAATATTTTTTTTCAAACAATGACAATTCAGATACATGCCCCAAAGGTAAATGTCAAAGGGACGATGGACCACACGATGATCTCTCAAGGCATGCACATCACACCACACCACACACAGGGCTACATGCACACATCTCACCTCAGACTGACTCACCTGAATAAGTCCCATGCAGCAGAACTGTATGAGACTTTTGTCCAAGAATCCCCCACCGAAATGCCCGTTGTCCTTGAGCTCTCCGAATAATGCGATCCAGAACTCCGCGCACTGCCGCCGAAGAAACCCCCACCAGGATTCAATCCTTTGATTGGCGGTGCTTGCACCCCCCAAGTAACTGTCAAGAGTGTCCGGCTGGGTGGGGACAACAAGGGCACGCTGAAAGGCACTAACACGGCCGTTTTCAGTTCCCAGGTCACCTCGGACAACCCTGGGACAGCCCTGTAGACGATCTACTGCCTCATGGTAGTATCCCCCAATCAATCTAGGATCGCTGCTGGTGGTGTAAGCGTTTAGCCAGATTAACTTTCTGGAGAAGCCATCGATGCATCCATTGATACATATACCGTATGGTTTCAGTTTATCGTAGCTGTCCAAATGCCAAATGAAATTTGGGCCTCTGGCAAAGTACTGGCGACGCCGGAGACGTCCCGTCTGCCTTTGCCTGACACCTCTCGGGTCCAGTTCCTTCAGGATCAACCGCACGTCCTCTTTCCTCACCCGTAGTCCGTGTTGGTGACACTTCTCATGCATCCAGCGGTAGCCATGAAGCTGGCCCGAATGTTGTAGCTGGCCCTGGATGAAGTCCACCGAGACACCCAAATTCGTGTAGCCTGTCCTGCGGTTGAGCCCCAGTCCGGCGATCCGCCTCTTAAGGTGTCTGAGGCTTATGCGGTAACCATGCCTCATGTCTAAGGCCGACTGAATGTCATTGTATTTGAGCCCCATCCCAAAATAAAGTGCTATGTGTCTATCCATCACTTTTACCAAACAAACGTAAACGACATTGTTGCTTATTGTTTCACCAACACAAAAACCTAGCCTGCATTTCGCGCGCAACCAAATAAACTTGTTTTTTTTTGTGGTTGTTCGCCTCCTGCTGGTTATATATGAAACTGCAGCCTTGTTTCAGTGCCTCTCCGAGCCGGCTCTAGCGCCCCTCGTAGGCATAGAGATCTCGCAAAACAAACTCGAGATCTCGTAAAACAAACTCGAGATCTCGCAAAACAAACTCGAGATCTCGCAAAATAAACTCGAGATCTCGCAAATCAAAGTCAAGATCTCGCAAAAATAAACTCGAGATCTCGCAAAACAAACTCAAGATCTCGCAAAACTGTAGTTAGTGTTTGTCCCCAGAACACGTTTTTTTTTTTTCCCCCTTCATTTTTTTTTTCTCCTCCATGTCACCTAAGGGGCTCCGTATAAATGTGAACAAAGTTACATATGTATTAAAAAAAATGTTGGGTTGAAATCGGGCTCGGGCTCATAATTACAGTTAGTCTGTCGGGGCGGGCCGGGCTCGGACAGAACGTGCACGGGCTCGGGATTGGTTTTCTTTATTAATCGAATGGGAAATGCAATAGGCCTATTTTAGGACCGAATCACCGTTGAACTTGTTTCTAATAACATTTCTAGCGAGAAATATACTTTTTACTTGCATAATCTTTAGTCAGTGATTACGTCTGATCTTTAGTTTTATAGTTATTTGGAAGATTTTATCGGCTCGCTCGCTGCTTTCGCTAAACTAGCAGCTCACGTGTTTCCTGCGTTTGTGTTATTAAAACGTTACTTTATGTAGCCTAACTTTTAATGATATCATCTTGTTAGAAACACGTATATCTGAGAGCCAACCCAGTCGCCAAAAGCATACGTTGACAGTGTACGTTTTCGTGAACACTGGATTACGTCGCATTTCAACATAAAATAGCGTGTTATACACACACACACACACACACACACACACACACACACACACACACACACACACACACACACACACACACACACACACAATAGATTATGGTTCAAAAGTCAAATGAGTGAGTACTTATGTCCTTTCGATTTCTTACAGTTTGGGCCGTTGTTGGCCATATACGCTAGCATTCTGCTAATGAACGCTGATTGGTCAGGGACGGACTTGCGACTGATTACGACCAGAGACCCCTCTTGACGGCATCTGAAGCTGAAGAGCATTCAGAAACGTGTTAACTCAATTTTTGCGTACTGTATTTATATTTTCCTGCAGGCCCTTTCATTTTTTAGATAACCTCTCTCAAATTCTCTCTCGTTCTCGTACCTCTAATAAGAACCTCATTGTGGAAAAGGATTGTTTTTTGTATTTTGCGTTGGACAAGTAAACCCTTTAAAAACATCACGTCGTGGTCCGGTGGATTATTATCGTGGATAGTGGATGAGGTATGCGACGAAGGGAAAACGGAGCGTCAAGCTGAAGCTTCACATTAGAAACATTGTTGGCCGTACATTAGTCAAAAAAGGTATGGTGAAAGTACATGGGCATGAATGGAATTTCTTCAATTTCTTGTGTTCAATGTTCAATGTGTTATATACATGGTAGGTACGGTATGACCACCTTAAATAATACAGTCAATATCCCGCTCAATGTCATTGTCTATTTTTCGAAAATAAAGATAGTTTAAAAAAGAAATGCCTCGTAAATGTGCAATGATAAACTGCACTTACAGTGGAAACGGATTGTCCGTCTTTTCGTTTCCCAAGGACAGAAAAAGGTAACGTTCTTGCTTGCTCCTGTATGAATGGTCCTAGGCTACCTGAGGCTTCACCTGGTAAGGAAAGTGGCGCTGGAGCCCGGGTAATATCGCACATGGCTTATTCAAGTTGCGCGCTAGACATTCTCTAAAGTGTCGAGACTCAAGCACTTAACTTACCTTAACCGATTGTTCCATACAAATGGTTAGTTAACGATTTAACAACTTCAACATCTGCTATTACAGTCGTTATTTTTTTGTAGGACTTGGGCTAATGACCTTGCACAGAGGGAAAACCATCTACACCACTTGTCATTGATTTCTATGCATTCACTGATCTTTACAGATGGGTTTGTTTTAAGCCATTGAATATAATTGCTCTGCCATGCAACACATTATAAGCTACACATGTTTGTTAAATGAGAAATATGGTCTGGGTCACATTGAAACAGTAACAGTTGTATAACAGTAATTATACAAACATTGCAACAGGCAAGTTTATTCAAACATCACACTAACAAGAACACAATAAGAACAGTAACTAATAAAAAAAAAAGAGAAATGATTTAACAACACTGAACATACTGAACAGAGGCAGGGGAAAAGGACAGAGGAAGAAGACTTGTCCGTTGTCACAGCATCAAGGTCCGACTGTAGAGATCAAGAAAGGAAGAGGCATGAGGAGAACAACAGAACACTGCTCTCTAGCAGATTGTTTACTCATGTAAACTAAATTGATGCAGTCTTAAAATTATGATTCTAATCCAGGTTTCTATTTTAGGAGAAAGAAATGGCTCATAATCGTTGCGGGAAAAGGGAAGTGCTTTAGAAACTGCCGTAAAGCAGTACCTCTGACAGTATTACAGTGTGTGACGTCATCGCATGTTTTTGACGCCTTTTTAGAACAGATACGTGACCGTAAAAAATGCAATATTCAGCTGAGTTTATTATCTTAGCCCCACCCTTTGATAGAAACTTTCAAATTACTTGACAAAAAATTACATCGTGTGAAAAGTGGATTCTGAGGATAAAACCCTGTTGGCTCCCATTCATTCTGGACTCGCCTACGAGCGCCCCGCGTGGTCAAAGATTATTACTGCAACCAGTCCAGAAAACCGGAACTAACCCGCGAGTGCCAGTTCTCCTCATATTAGACATTCTCTGCTTGTATGCCCCCCCCCCCCTTAAATAAATGATATGGCAGAATAAAGAATAAATTCATGCATTATCATTCAACTTGAACATGTGTTTTTACAGTATAGCGTGGTGGAGGGCTGACGTATGTTGGCCAACCCGGAGGTGAGCGTCGCCCTGGTTTCCCTTGACAAAAAGCCAACGGGTTTTTCCATTGGATTTTGGATTATTGCAGAAAAATTTGCATCTTTGAAGCACCTCCTCAAAAACTGAAAATAAATAAATAAATAAAAATATCTGTGCTCCAAAGAACGAAATGTAAACCAATGCATTCTGAATGGGAGTGTTTTTCCGATTTTTCCATGCTACACAGAACGAAATGTAAACCCATGCAAATAAAGACTTCATGTTCATAATCATTTAAATATCATTAATATCCTGAGTGTGTAGAGTGGTATTCTATTTTTTTCAACGGGGCTGCATCCAGTCACTTGACCATCATGGTTGCTATGGTGGTTGCTATCGACCGCCCCCTCTAATCCTTACATGGTTCTAAAAACCACGCGGCAAAGGAGCTGCCGTCCATTGTGTTGTTTTTGTCGTAAACTAGGGTCAGATGGTTAAAAAATAGACAGATATTCCAAGGTGTTTTTGTTTTGTGTAGTTTTGTGTAGTGTGTAGGGGTGTGACGATACACTCAGCTCACGAGACGAGACGAGACACGATATTCGGTTCACGAGATCGAGACGAGACGAGATTTTAAGAAAACTACAATGACAAAATATATGACTGGACCAACAGACTTTTATTTAACCGAGTTGCACATGCATTTTGAAATGTTTTATTATAACTCTTAACATTCATGAAATTGAAACTAAAACTAAAATTTATAAAAGTTGAAGTAAAATAAATTATGTCATGCCAAATTTGTACCGGCTGCCAAATTTCCATACGTAATCCATTCCAAACCTGCCTGGCAGCAGATGATCGCGTCGTCCGTTGCCGGGCAGGTTTCAAAAAACATTCGCGCTCATGTTGCCAAAGACGAAATAACATAATACAGTTGACGGATCGCTAGATAACACTTGTTTTTACTTTATATTTGTATTGTATTCAATTGTTTAATCAAATTTAGCTAGTAAACTGAGTGTTTAAAGCGGGTTTCAAAAAACATTTGCGCTCATGTTGCCAAAGAGGAAATAACATAATACAGAAAACGGATCGCTAGATAACACTTGTTTTTACTTTATATTTGTATTGTATTTAATTGTTTAATCAAATTTAGCAAGTAAACTGAGTGTTTAAAGCAGGTCAAGGACGAAATAGCACAATACAGATAACGGATCGCTAGATAGAAGGTTCGCGAATGTCCGTGAACCTTTCACGTCATTCGACGCGATCGTCCAGGCAACGGACGACGCGATCATCTGTTGCCAGGCAGGTTTGGAATGGATTACGTATGGATGAAGCGCCCGGTACAAATTTGGCAGCCGGTACAAATTTGGCATGACAGCTCCTCCACTAGAGGAGAACGAAGAGGGTTGGTACCTGCCAACCTTCGGAGTCTACCACCCGCAAAAGCCTGGCAGCATCCGCGTGGTGTTTGATTCCAGCGCAAAGTACTTTGGCACATCTCTAAATTATGTTCTTCTAACAGGCCCAGACCTCAATAACTCACTCATTGGGGTGCTGATCCGCTTCCGCAAGGAACAGGTAGCAGTGATCGCCGACATACAGCAATGTTCCACTGCTTCCTCGTCCGCAAAGACCACAGGAACTACTTGAGGTTTCTGTGGTATAGAGACAACGACATGTCAAAGGACATCGTTGACTACAGGATGACTGTTCACGTTTTCGGCAACAGTCCGTCCCCATCTGTGGCCATCTATGGACTGAGGAGAGCTATCCACGAAGGTGCACACAAACATGGAGAGGACACAGTCCAGTTTGTCGAACGTCTTTTCTATGTAGACGATGGGCTCATCAGTGTGCCCACCGAAGCAGAAGCCATCAGTCTCCTGCAGAGAACGCAGACCTCTCTCAGTGAATCGAACCTAAGGCTGCACAAGTTTGCCTCAAACAGGGAAGCCGTCCTTCAGGCATTCGCACCTGAAGACAGAGCCGTCCCGAAAGACCTTGACCTCAGTGGTGAAGCCACACCATTGCAACGCAGTTTAGGACTGTTGTGGGAGACAACGACAGACACTTTCACATTTGCAGTCTCAGAGCACAAGAAGGCCTTCATTCGCAGAGGAGTTCTGTCAACAGTGAACAGCGTCTTTGATCCTTTGGGCATGGTCGCACCTGTAACCATTGAAGGCAAAAGTCTCTTGAGGGAACTCAGTGTTGACACATGCGACTGGGATGCACCTCTTCCAGAACTAAAGCTGAAGCAATGGAAAGCGTGAGAGTCACTACACGACTTAAGCAAGCTGCACCTCCCACGTGCATACACAGCAACGTCACTTTCCAATGCAGAACACACAGAGTTATGTGTATTCTCTGATGCGTCCACAAAGGCCATTGGAGCTGTGGCATATCTCAGGACCATTCAAACTGAGGGACAAGTCGAAGTAGGATTCATCCTAGGGAAAGCTAAGCTGGCGCCTCAGTCCGAACCTACCATCCCTCGGTTGGAATTGTGTGCCGCAGTATTAGCCGTGGAGGTCGCTGAACTCATCCAAGATGAACTGGACACGAAGCTGAATACAATCAAGTTATTTTGAGATAGTAAGGTTGAAGTGGCGAACCCTTTGTTCGCCCTATGTGTTCCTGAGGCAGAGGTAGTCCGACACACATTTCTTGAGAAGCACGCACAGAGATTGTTTAACTTGTTGTTGATTGATTTATTAAGCAATAACTCCGGTTGACTTTCCGGGAAATAAACATAAAATCTCCAAACAATGGCTGTTTGCGGCCAAAACAGGGTTCATTCGTATTGGACAAAAAGGGCTTTTCAGTGTAAAATAATAGTGTATCTAATGCAATAATGCGCTAATGCGATAATAAGCTAATGCGATAATACGAACTAATGCGAACTAATGTGGTCAGAAAACTGTTGGCTCTCTGCCTTCCAAACCCGAACTACAGTGATTAGCCTGCCCTATATGAGGGCCTCCAATAGGCTCCAGGTAGAGCGTGACACACCTACTTCCCCAGGTGACACAACGGACTAATCACCACGTCATCACAAAGTGCATAAATATACATATGAATGAAGATTTGATAATATTTCATACACTTTATAATTCATAACTCATACTTTTAGCCTTAGACTCAAATTATATTTACTTAAATATATTCAACACAAAAGACCTCTAAATGGCTCCAACAAAGGTCGTGCTCGGATACATTCACAATCAGACCAAACGCTTCTACGTTTATGTTCATAATCGAGTCGGACAAATTCGTCAGTCCACAAGACCTGACCAATGGTTCTACGTCAACACAGAGGACAACCCGGCTGACCACGCATCCAGGTCAGTCCCTGCTTCCAAACTGACACAGACAACAGGGTTCACTGGACCAGCTTTTTTGCACAAACAAAGACTACCGAGGAAGAAACAAGTCAGACATTTGGACTTGTAAACCCGGGTCAGATTCGGACATACGCCCTGAAGTGAGTCGTTTCCTGACTCAGACTCAAACGCAAGGCCTTAGCGCCGAACGTTTCCAGCGCTTCTCTTCCATGTGCTCCCTCACAAGGGCTATTGCGCTACTAATTCACATAGCCAGAGCTTACAGACACAGCACTTCCAGTGACTGTAAAGGATGGCACCACTGCAGCCTTCCACGTACTACGGATGAGTTGGCTCAGGCGAGACACATCGTCATCAGAGCTGCTCAAGAAGATGTCTTCACAAAAGAGCTCACAGCTCTGGAGCTCGGACACGCTGTAACCAAAGACAGATCCATTCAGAAGCTCAGACCTATTCTTGAAGGTGACCTCATTTGTGTGGGTGGAAGATTGAAACACGCTGACTTGAGCACTCCGGAAAAGAACCTCATCATCTTACACAAGAACAGTCAGGTTTCTCTGCTATTGGTTCGACAGTATCATGAAGATGTCAAACATCAAGGCCGCCACCTCACAGAAGGGGCCCTGAGAGCAGCAGGCTTCTGGGTAATAGGAGTAAAAGGGTTAATGGCCTCAGTCCTGCACAAATGTGTAGTGTGCCGAAGGTTACGCCGAAGAACAGACAACTCATGGCCGACTTGCCACAAGAACGCCTGCACACATGCCCACCCTTCACCTATGTAGGAGTGGATGTGTTCGGACCATGGCAAGTCATCTCCAGACGCACATGGGGTGGACAGGCTCAAAGCAAGAGATGGGCGATGCTCTTTTGCTGCATGAGTTCCCGAGCCGTGCACATCGAGATCATTGACTCCATGGACATGTCAAGTTGCATTAATGCATTGAGACGTTTCTTTGCCATAAGAGGACCTGCGAAGCAGATAAGATCGGACTGCGGAACAAACTTCGTAGCCGCTGCAAAGGAACTAGGAATGAGCCAACAACAACCTGACGGCACAGTTCAGAACTTCTTGAGTCAGCAAGGCTGCTCATGGGTGTTCAATCCTCCTCATGCGTCCCATATGGGAGGATCATGGGAACGTATGATAGGCCTGTCGAGACGGATCATGGACGCTAAACTACTTCAAGAGAACATTCAACTTACCCATGACGTCCTGTGCACCCTCATGATGGTGTGTCTGCAATAATCAATGCCAGACCTCTCGTTCCAGTGTCCACTGAGTGTCCATTGGGGTTACCCCACCACACAGAGACTTCACAGACAAGGATCTTCTCAGCAGGCAATGGAGACAAGTCCAAGCCCTTGCCGACAGATTCTGGCGTCGCTGGCGTCAGGAGTTCCTTCCCACTCTGCAAGCCCGCCGGAAATGGAGAGATTCCCACCGGGACCTGAAAGAAGGGGACATTGTGCTCCTGAAGGACAATCAAGCCGCACGCAACATGTGGTCTATGGCGATGATCACAGCTGTCTTTCCAGGGAGAGATAGCAAAGTAAGGAAGGTCAGGACATCGGATCAAGGTTCTCCGAAGGTGTTCCTAAGACCTGTGTCAGAAGTAGTTCTCCTTCTGCCAAAAGACTAGTTAAAGGACAGAGACATTTGAAAGTTCATAGTGACCTTTAAGGTCAGACGGGGAGTGCTCTGCCCTTCAGGCATTACATTTGAATTGAATGCTTTAAATATGTGTTTCATCCAGACTTTTCTTTTGACGTTTGTATTTTTGAGCTGCACAGGAAGTAGGCAGGAAAATAGTTTAGATCACGTTAGAATACACGTGTGGAAAACGCTAGAAACGGCAGGTTGATTGGGAGTGCAGACGGTCATTACCCCAGAGAAACGGCTTCTTGCATGTTAGTTCCCCAGCAGAGGCTTGTACGTATCGCATCTTTGTTGTGGCTAGGTTGGCTCACTTGTATGTTAATTGTATGATGTAATAAACAGAGTTATAAGGCTAAAGACTAAGTAGGAATGTTAAGAACTATGCATGTTAGTTTCAACACGCGGATGCCTTCAGGATAATGTTAGTTCTAAGAAATGTTAACAGTTAGCTTTATATGTGATTTCTATACTTAAGGTATTGTTCAAGGAAACTAGGTGACTTTACTAATTGCAATACTTTGTCGTTTGTTTTCTAGTTTCACTCTCTTTCATCTTTTGATCTCTTGATCTTATCAACATGGATTCAATGCAATGTGAAGAATGAAAATAAATCTACAAACAAGAATTCAAGGCATTCTTCATGTTCATGAATAGAAGAGAGTTTAGCTCACTGTCTAGTTGGAGTTAGCACACCCCACCGAGGACAATACATGGACAGTCTCAGGGACGTCCGAAACACCAGCTTATAATAATAATAATAATACATTTAATTTAGAGGCGCCTTTCAAGACACCCAAGGTCACCTTACAGAGCATATAGTCATCATTCAAAACTATGTAAAACAGACTAGGAATAAAAGGAAAACAGAGGTTAAACATGAAGAATAATAATAATTAATAACACTCAAAGACGCCTAAAGTGAAGGGGGGACCTCACTAACCACCACCAATATGTAGCACCCACTTGGGTGATGAATGGATCACATGCCTTGAGAATCAGAGATATGTTCAGCCTAATGTCATGTGGCTCACCATGGGATACAATGAATTGCTAATTGTCTTTGGATAATCCTTTGACCTTGACCTGCCTTATTCATTTTAAATTCCACCACATAATACAACAGGATGCTGGGATTGAATGGGGTCTTCGTCGGAAAAAGTACACAATCACTTGCACGCACACAGTCACAGACACTCTCCACAAACACACTCTGATACACACAAACTCACACATATGCATACCAGTGTGAACTACGTATGCACACACAAACACACACACACTAAAACACACTAAAAAACACAATCCTGCATGTATTCACACACAAAGCCTCTTCTATGTATGTGAGGTTTGGATCAAAAGGCTCTCAAGCAGGGGCGGATGGTGTATAGGGGCGATTTGGGCGACGCACTTCCAACTGGGAGAAAGAGGATTTTTTTTCTAACAAAGTCTGTCGCAGCAAAAGTAGTTTTCAGTGTTCTAGACATATTACCTGTCATTGTCCAATCAGAATCGTCAGATTCAAGTCGCGTTTCAAATGGTCCCGCCTCTCTCTGGGCGAAATCATTGACGTGGAAAATCGCCCAAGGATTCTCTGTTGACTGTCATGTTAAAACTTTTTTTTCCGGAAAATGAGCCTTCAATGCATTTTCAATGGGGATTTGGGACTCGCCCTAACGTGCTTGTGTCATACGTAACTGGGCAAACAGCGCAAAGGGATATCTTCGATCAAGTCACTTGCTAATTTCAACATGGCTGCTGATGTGTGCAATTCCGTTGCGTCTCTGAAAGAAGTTTTCTTTAGTCGACGATGCAATTCAGATAAATTAGCATTAAAACAATCAGGACCTCCAAGACCAAAATTGATAAAAAAGTCTTCATCAAATGGGCCCACAAGAGCTTCACAAGCAGTGTGCAGACCATTAGGTAAGATAACATTTATATTATTTGATCCATCTCAAAGCAAAGCTTTGTTATGAGAACATATGCATGAAAGGAGACTGTATTTGTGTTCTTTTTTATAATATATTGCCAGTGGTGTAATCTAGCATGCTTTACTCTGTGCTGGACATCCTGGTTAGGCGAGGCACAATTGATAGCTTAAAAAACAGTGTTTAACACTAATATTATGCATCCCTGCCCATTTTAATTGGGTATACTCAGCATGCCTTCAGTGTGTCTTGAGCAACCACACATAATAGGTTGCCCATATTATATTGATAGTTGATCGTATTTGTCTAAATCCATACTTGACTGTATAGATTTATGAGTGAAGTTTCCAACACAATAGATAAAAAACAGTGTTTAACACTAACATTATGCATTCCTGCCCATTTTAAGTGGGTATGCTGACATCTTTTTACTGGATTAAGTGTGAACATGTGCATCACGTAGACTACAGTACTGTACACAGCCTAACAAACACATTATTGGTTTGTTTGCCTTCAGAGACTCTGACCAGCTGCAAGAGCCATCAGGAACCGACAGACCAAGGATGGCTTTGACAGAAGAGGCGAAGCAGAGGCTGTCTGAAGAGGTCTGCGACAACATTCTGGCTCACACCAAAGCGAGGTTCTCTTTCACTGGCCACCTTGTGGTGCTACCTTAGTACAAGAAAATATGTTTGAAAGGTACTGCCATTCATTTCCTGCTGATGCTCTGAATGCCACTGTGAAGGCATATCCCATGCTGAACAAGGCAAAGCTCAAGACGGAACTGTCTGATATATGAGAATCCTGAATCAAGTGTGCAGCTTCTGTGTGCATATTGTTTGTAGTTCTCTGCAAACCTATGGTGGCATCATGCCTTCAGTTTGTATATTGTATATAGTTCTCTGCAAACCTATGGTGGCATCATGCCTTCAGTGTGCACATTGTATAATAGTTCTCTGCAAACCTATGGTGGCACCATGCCTTCCGTGTTTCTTGAACAACCACACAAAAAAGGTTGCACAGATTATATTGATATTTTATCTATTTGTCTAAATGCATGCTTGACTGTAGATAGATTTATGAGGGAAGTTACCAACACAATAGATTGGCCGTAACACACTCACCCCTTTTAGAATCACATTTTCACTCACTCACTCACTTTCACTCACATAGAGACAGAGAGAGAATGTTAACTTGTGTATAATTCCCAATTATTATTGATGTATTTGCACTTTTAATCTTGCTTAATTCTACAAGGCAAATAAATTAAGTTTAAACTTAGTTCCCCGGCTCCATTTGTCTTTGTAAGGAAATGTTCTACTTTGTCTTTATTATTTTGTCAGAATGCACCAGAATGCTTCATTTGTATGGGAAAATCACAAAATAAATCTTAGGGGGGAGGATGCCCCCAGACCCCCCTACAGGGGTTAGGTATACAAACTTTCAGCCCCCCCTAAAAAAAAATTCACCAGCCGCCACTGCTCTCAAGTGTATCTCTTTGTTAGAAATAGAACACACACACTCACAAACTCACACGCACGCACGCACGCACGCACGCACGCACGCACGCACGCACGCACGCACGCACGCACGCACGCACGCACGCACGCACGCACGCACGCACGCACGCACGCACGCACGCACGCACGCACGCACGCACGCACGCACGCACGCACGCACGCACGCACGCACGCACGCACGCACGCACGCACGCACGCACGCACGCACGCACGCACGCACGCACGCACGCACGCACGCACGCACGCACGCACGCACGCACGCACGCACGCACGCACGCACGCACGCACGCACGCACGCACGCACGCACGCACGCACGCACGCACGCACGCACGCACGCACGCACGCACGCACGCACGCACGCACGCACGCACGCACGCACGCACGCACGCACGCACGCACGCACGCACGCACGCACGCACGCACGCAGCAGGGCAAGGTGGGAGTCAGATCAAAGGTGTGATGTCCAGTGCTCTCTGTGTCCGATCCAGCATCAGTCACTTGATGAGTGATGAGCTCTGAATAATAATCCCACACGGAGCGGCCATATTATGCCTGCATTATCTGCAGGGCACCCTCAACACATCATTGATTCAATTCGATTTGATTCAAATATATTACATTATATTTGATTATATTGTATGGCATTAGACTACATTAAATTGCATTGAACTGGATTAAATTGAATTAGAATAGATTGGGTTGGGATTTTATTATATCAGATAAATACATTATGCGATTGAATAAGAGTGGATCAGATTCAATTCATCATAAAATCCAATTTCCACAATGTACGGGTAGTTGCATCAATGCAAAACTTTCGTTCAATATAATATACAGGACTGTGAAGACTGTAAGGAAGTCAGTATTGGTTGACTGAGTAATCTGCATAAAAAGTAATTTCTATGCAGATTTCGTATTCAAAGGTGGATTTTTTTCAAATTTCCATACCTAGAAAGTTTTTCTTTGCCAACTACCCCTCTTATTACTACCCTGAGGTGCGTTCAGAATTGGCGAACGTTCGCCAAAACAATAACATTTTAACAATAGAATTGTAAAAATTGTAGACAATGTTCTAAACGTTCATATTAAACTGTAAACAAACTGTAAACAAACAAATTGGTGACAAGAAAGGCCATTGTATTAGCTGCAGCCTCCATGATAATTGACGAGTTTACAGAACATTTTAGGATGCACAAGACATCAGTTGAAGTAAGGGTGTAGATAGTGAATAAAGGAATAAAGATGCAATGTCACCGAGCTCTAGTCGGAGCTTACTCCATTTATTCAACTCCTTAACTCACGCATGCGTGACTCCTCTCAAAAGTGCCAAACCAATTAGAACATGGCTTGTCGTAAACATGCGTAACATAACATGCATTGTTGCAGCAATGTCAAACATAGCAGATTGGCTACATGAAACGATTTATCTATTGCTTTATTTGTAGGAAAGGAATTAATGTTTTCAATATAGTGTGACATCCTGCTCCCCAACAGGGGGATCCGGGGGCTAGTGGTGGAGGGCGTGTACCGCCGCCATCCACTAGCCGGGGGCAGAGAGCACCACATTCCTCACCCTTATCAGCCAGATGGGGAACTCATTCCGGACTGAGCCGTATTGAGCCGTACTCGTCTCGCTGTACTCCTCCGTTGGGTTACTGAAAGGCCTGAAAGGGTGCCGGCAAATTCGAGCTACACAAGGCGTCCGTTGATTGGGCGAGAGAATCGTCAGTTCCATGCGACAGGGGAATAATAACAAACTAACGCAAGGTATTTCTGTAAAAAGGCAAAAGCTTCGTTAATTGAAGAAAATGTTTTTGTCAGAAATTTGCAGCTACTCTCAGCTATTTTAGGCCTTTCTACTGACCAAGCATCTTTATAGTCCAGTAAATAAAACATGACTGCCCCAAACCTCCCCTTATACATCAAGTATTGATTGTAAATGACTATTGTGAAATATGCAAATCACTACCATCTCATTCATAGACCTAAAACACCAAAACAAATTATGTTTTGGTGTTTGAAGGGCTTTATGTTGATATTCAAATATAGTAATGTATACATAGTAAAATATAACATGGTTCAAATGCAGATTGTCTTGTATATGACTGCTGCTAGCATATCTGGTGGGGCCTGGAACCACTTAGATTAGTTGCAGTAAGGCTACCCTGTCTTGTAACTGGGGATCAGCAGCTTTCCATTTTGTGGATGTCATGTCAGTTCTTGGTGGTTGAGATATGACAAGGGGGTATAATTGTGTTTGAGAAACCACAGGAGGGTCAAAATGTCCTTCATTCTCATCAGGAGGACTGCCTGAAAGATACAGTTAAAGTTACAGAACCTCAGTGGCAACAAAAATGTTCCTGTCTGGTGGTCATTTCCAAAATGTTTAGTTGAGGCACAAATGCAAAGAGAAATGTTGCCTGAATTATCGAAGTTCTCGCGGGAACTTCATTTGCCCCATCCCACATACTGCAAGAATTATCAGAGTTGTTATGAGAACTGTCAGTGAGTTATCGCGGGAAATATGTCCTGCCTCTCCCAATGATACTTGAATGATCAGAGATTTCATGGAAACTGTTTTCTCCTCACACAGATTCATGTACACACAAACTCAGGCACTCACACATACTCTTTCACGCTCCCACTCACTCTCCTGCACACACACACACACACACACACACACACACACACACACACACACACACACACACACACACACACACACACACACACACACATGGATGGACACAAACACAGTCACACACACACACACACACACACACACACACACACACACACACACACACACACACACACACACACACACACACAGAAATTAACCTGTAGGTGCCCTCAGTATCATCCAATGCAAAAAAAAAGAGATAGAAATTAGTTTTTTTTTGAAT
The DNA here is from genome assembly GCF_031168955.1 of Gadus macrocephalus. Classification (NCBI taxonomy): domain Eukaryota; kingdom Metazoa; phylum Chordata; class Actinopteri; order Gadiformes; family Gadidae; genus Gadus; species Gadus macrocephalus. Next base: position 22,321,196 of record NC_082396.1, on the reverse strand, counting down.
AATAGTGCTAGAGCTCAAAATTACCCCAACAACACCGATGTGTACAAAATGTGTACAGGACATGTTTTCTTTCTTTTTTTGTTAATTTCATGTTTTCCATGTTGGAAACATTGAGTTAGGAAAATGCATAAAAAATCTAGCTGAAAAAAGTAGAGACTGTTAACATTGAATGGGGTCCAATTGACCCCTAACACAGTGGCAGAGCGCATTTCTGACCTGTCAAGTAACATATATGATCAACTGCGTGAGAAAGCCAAACGTTTCCATGCATACTCAGTCGCTCTTGATGAGAGCACAGACATCACTGACACTGCGCAGCTTGCGATCTATGTCCGTGGTGTTGAAGATAATTTTGAAGTGATGGAGGAGTTGCTCACAGTGATTCCAATGCATGGCCAGACCACTGCTCAGGATATATTCCGTCAGCTGTGTGATGCCATTGTTGATGCTGGTTTGCCATGGAAGAGGTTTGCGGGGATAACAACAGATGCGCCATCAATGACAGGGAGGAAAAATGGACTGGTGGCCCTTGTCCAAAGAAAACTTGAAGAGGAGGGTGTGGAGGAGGCCATTGCTCTGCACTGCATTATCCATCAGCAGGCCCTTTGCAGCAAATGCCTGAAGTTTGACAATGTGATGTCTGTGGTTGTGAAATGCATCAACCATATCAGATCCAGGGGCTTAAAGCACCGGATGTTCCGCGCCTTTCTGGAGGAAATAGAGTCAGCATATGAGGATGTGCTCTACTTCACAGAGGTACGTTGGCTCAGCAGGGGAAACGTCTTGAAGAGATTTTTGAGTTGAGAGCAGAAGTGATTGCCTTCATGGAGAAGGTTGGGATGGCTGTTCCTGTGCTAAGTGATCCCAAATGGCTCATGGACTTAGCTTTTCTTGTTGACATCACACAGGAGCTGAATGTACTGAACAAGAAGTTACAAGGCCAGGGGCAGCTTGTCAGTGCTGCCTATGACAACGTGAGAGCATTCTCCACAAAACTTGTCTTATGGAAAGCCCGGCTCTCTCAGACAAACCTCTGCCATTTCCCAGCATGCAAGGCACTCATAGATGAGGGCACGCTATTCACTGTTGAGAAGTATGCTGATGCCATTGTGAAACTACAGGAGGAATTTGATCAAAGGTTTGCAGACTTCAAGACACACAGAGCCACTTTTCAAATTTTTGCTGACCCCTTCTCTTTCGATGTGCAAGATGCCCCTGCTGTGCTTCAAATGGAGCTCATTGACCTGCAGTGCAATTCTGAACTCAAAGCCAAGTTCAGGGAGGTGAGTGGAAAAGTAGACAAGCTTGGACAATTTTTGAGAGAATTGCCCCCCACCTTCCCTGAGCTTTGCAGGATGTTCAAGCGGACCATGTGCCTTTTTGGGAGCACATATCTGTGTGAAAAGCTCTTCTCCACCATGAACTTCAATAAGTCAAAGTACAGGTCCAAACTTACTGATGAGCATCTTCAAGCCATCCTGAGGGTCTCAACTGCTTCCTCTCTCAAGCCAAATGTGGCTCAGCTGTGTGAGAGGAAGCGCTGCCAGGTCTCTGGCAGTAAGGAGTAGGCAAGAAAAGCCATATGTTCAGAAGGACACTTCATTTTCTGAAGAAGGTTCATGTTTTAAAGTTGTTCATGTTCAAAAGAGCCATTCATGTTCCAGAACTGTTAATATATGTATAGTAAAGCTTGAGAAGACTGGATATTTGTACATTTTTGTGGAAAACTTGATGCGGCCCAGCCTCACCCAGAATCTACCTCCAGCGGCCCCCAGGTAAATTGAGTTTGAGACCCCTGCACTAGAGGATAATGGTTTGTCCTTTGCCATTGACAATCTATTCAAAATTATTTGGGTGTGCAACGCAGTATATCCTGCCCAACTGACATCTGTGTTTCACTTCTTTGAGCATGTTTACGAAGTGCCCCTCTCCAGTGGGAAGAGAGCTAAGGTTGTAGACCTTATTTCATGTTATTTATGTTTGTCCCAAGTGTAAAACTGATGTGAAAGATGTCAGAAAACTCATCTGCCATCTTAGAAATGTACATGCGCTCTCTGATAGACAAGAGTATACAATTGTTTGCAGTCAGAACTTTTGCCAACTAACATACCACAACTTCAACTCCTACGTTAGGCACCTCAAGAGAAACCATCCCCAGGGTGTACCTAATTCTCAAAACACAAATACAAATTGTATTGACATATCACTGGACTTTTCACCACTGTGCTCTAATTCAGTTGATGAGACTCATGAGACCGATGAGGACCTTTCACTAGACAGCACTTACAACTATCAACAATGCGCGGCAGAATTTGCTGCAAAAATATATTCATCTTCTAAATCCACCCTCACTGATGTGCAAATAAATATTACATGCACCAAAGAGCTACTCAGCAGGGCACTGGATAGGTTGCAAGAGAAAAATGTATCTTTACTTAAGAGTCACAATATACCTTCTAATGACATGGCTGTCTGATTGGGGAATTTGAAACGGGGAGGAATATGTTTGAAGGAATAGATACCAACTATAAGATGACTAAATAATTTTCAGACAATCTGTCCCTTGTGAAACCAAAATAAATATTCCTTGGCTACCGAAGTGATACTGTAAGAAAACAGGGAGCTTTAAGTCAAACTCTGATCGCAGATACATGTTAATGCATATCTGTTTTTGACACCCTGAGGTTCCTCTTTGAAAACACACAGATTCAAACATTTTGCTCACAGTCAAATGTGAGCATTAATGGTAAAATGTATGATTACTGTGATGGTATTAGATTCAGAGATCATCAATTATACAGTAAATACCCATTAGCATTGCAAATCCAGCTTTATTTTGATGATTTGGAGACGACAAATCCTTTTGGTTCAAAAACCAAGATTCACAAACTGGGAGCAGTACACTTTTGCCTCAGAAACTTACCACCTAGATTTAACTCCTCTCTTCAAAATATTCATTTGTGTCTGCTCTTCAATTCAATCGACAAGGAAGTTTATGGATTGAATGCCATATTTAAGACTTTGTTAGATGATGTCAAACTTCTTGAAACAAGGGGGCTAGAAGTTCAGATAGGTGGCCTAAGCACATTGTTTTATGGTACACTATGCCTCTTTACTGCTGATAACCTGGCTTGTCATTCTCTTGGTGGTTATTTTGAGAGCTTTGCTGCCAATAGGTTCTGTCCTATATGTCTGGTTGATAAACAGAATGCCCAGCATATCTTTGATGATGACCACTCAGAGTTGCGCAATCGAGACAACTATAACGAACATGTTCAACTCAACAATCCTTCTTTGACAGGCTTAAAAGACAACTCTTGTCTAAACTCTCTTAGCCACTTTCATGTCACAGAAGGTGTTTGTGGGGATATAATGCATGATGTCTTAGAGGGAGTAGCCCGGCTTGAGCTAAAGCTGATGTTGAGACATTTTATCACGAGAATTTCTTCACATTCGAGCAGTTAAACAACAGAATAGCAGGTTTTGACCATGGTAATGGTAATGGGAAAAACAGGCAGAGTGTCATTGTGAATTTAAGAACGGGGGAGATACGACAAACTGCGAGCCAAATGTGGTGCTTGATTCTCTTCTTACCATTCTTTATAGGAGACTTCATAGATGAAGGCAATGAACACTGGAAGTTGTTTCTTTTGTTAAGAGAGATTTGCGACATTATCTTTGCTCCAGTTGTATCTAAAGGATTAGCTATACTGTTGAAGCAGCTTTAAGTACTTTATCCTAGGCCTTTTAATTCAAAAACACAATTTTATGATTCATTACTGGCGCATGATGATATATTTTGGCCCATTATCGAAACTATGGTGTATGCGTTTTGAGGGGAAACATGCACCATTAAAAAGGCAGGCACATGTAGTGTGCAATTTTGTGAATATTTCCAAAACAATATCATTTAATCACCAAATTCAACAAATGTTCAACTGGAAACTGGGTAGTCCTTTGACCGATGAATTTACAATGTCTGACAGCTCTTCAGTTATGATTGGTTCTCTTGTAGAACATTGCACTTTGCCTGAAAAACTAAAAATGATTGGCCGTGATGTTACTTTATGCAGCCAAATGAATGTTTCCCGATCAGTTTCTATGTTTGGCCAAGATTATCAGATTGGTTGTGTGTTGCCATTACATTGGGATGGGAGAGGAGAGCTTGTTTTTGGTGGTCATTCACGTCATTCACGTTTTCCCAGAGTGTGACAAACAAAATGTTATCTGTTTTGTAAGAATACTGGTTCAACTGTTTTTTCACCCACATTTACATGCATTTCGGCAAAGGACAAGAGACTTTCTGTTCATCAACTTAAAAGACGTAAAAGACATAAAACCATTGAATTTGATCTATTTTAACGATAATATGTATGTGAATCCTAGGTATAAGATTCTGTAATTTTTTAACAAATATTTGTGATTATTAATGGACATTCATGTTACGACCCATGATAGGCGCTGAACAAGAATTAATGGTAAAAGAGACGGTATTACCAAAAGCAGGGGTGTTTATTATCAATCCGTCAATTAATCCGCAAAAGGCCAAAAAGGGCCAACAATCATGATCCCAACACAGGGGATGATAAAGGTGAAACCACGGAAGGCGGTGGCGAAGCCAGGTGCCGGTTGCACGATCCTTCGGGTTTCAGGAGGTGGAAGAGAGAGTTCCCTGGTTATTGCTGGCGTCGTGGGAAGTGGTCCAGGAGTCCACTGGCTTCAGCCCGGCTGAGCTGGTGTTCTGCCATGCGCCCCGCGGGCCGCTGTCCGTGCTCAAAGAGGCTTGGTTAAGCGAATCTAACCCCCCGAACTGTGTTGCATCACGTTTGTGACATCCGAACGCGTTTGTTCACTGCACGTGAAATGGCGAGGAAGCACCTGCAAGGTGCACAACGAAAAATGAAGCGGTGGTACGATAGGAAAACAAAAGAACGTGTGTTTAAGACGGGTGACAAGGTGCTCGCATTGCTTCCTGTCCCTGGTTCCTCATTGCAGTCGCTTTAGTGCTCCGTACCTAGTCGAGCGAAAAATATCTGACCGTGATTACGTTATTAAAACCCCTGATCGCCGTCAAAGCTCACGGATGTGTCACGTGAACATGCTCAAAGCGTACTTCGAGCGACTGCGGTGCTCTCCGAGGACCTGAATCCAGAGCCTCCGCTTACAAGAGTGTCACCTGTTATGTTATCTTCTTTGGTGGGGACCGCAGAAGATGACATAACAGACCCGAGTAGGTCTGTCCCGGTAGGTAGGCTCGAAAACTCAGCAATGCTGGCAAAACTTCCAGAGTTCCTCTCGTACTTAACGCCTACTGAGAGTAAGGATGTCCAACGGCTTATATGCGACTTCCGAGGTATCTTTGGTGATGTTCCATCGCAAACGAATGTGCTCGAGCATGATGTTGATGTTGGGTCCGCGCCACCGATTAAGCAGCATCCTTATCGGGTTAACCCGACCAAACAAGCACATTTACAACGAGAAGTAGAGTACATGTTAAGCCATAACATCGCTGAACCCAACACTAGCGCCTGGAGTTCTCCCTGCCTTCTCGTAGGTAAATGTAAATGTTCCCTGCGTTTCTGTACGGATTACCGTAGAGTTAATTCGGTTACAAAACCAGATTATTTCCCTCTGCCTCGGGCAGATAACTGTGTAGACAGGGTGGGGGCCGCCGTCTACGTCAGTAAATTTGACATGCTTAAGGGCTATTGGCAAGTCCCGTTATCCGCACGCGCCAGAGAAATCTCTGCGTTCGTCACTCCCGACGCATTTTTAAGTTATCGTGTGATGCCGTTCGGAATGCGTAACGCCCCTGCGTCCTTTCAGAGGCTGGTAAACATCGTCTTAAAGGGCATGTCTGACTGTGAAGCCTTTTTAGACGATATTGTCATTTACAGCCAGACATGGCCAATCCACATACGTCAAATGCGCAAACTGTTCCAGCGGTTATCCAATGCCAATCTCACACTAAACTTAGCTAATTGTGAATTCGCCAAAGCTAAGATAACATATTTAGGCCATATAGTTGGTGGTGGTGAGGTTCGTCCGGTGGAGGCCAAAGTTGCGGCGATCCTACAGTTCCCTGTGCCCGGTGACCGACGCAGTCTTAGGCGGTTCTTAGGCATGGTAGGGTATTACCGTAGCTTTTGCCAGAACTTCTCGTCCGTGGTGTCACCACTCACTGACTTACTGAGTCCCAAGGTTCCGTTTATATGGTCCAACCAGAGTCAAGGTGCATTCGAGACTGTAAAGGGTCTTCTTGCTTCCGCACCCGTGCTGCAAGCACCCGATTTCAGCCGACCATTTAATCTCGCGGTCGATGCGAGTGATGTAGGAGCCGGGGCTGTCCTTCTCCAACGTGGCCCTGACAATGTCGAGCACCCCGTGTGCTATTTTTCTCGCAAGTTTAATTCACATCAGCGAGCATACTCAGTTTGAGGTTTATCTTGGCTCGTCTTCTCATCCCATCACAGTATACAGTGACCACAACCCGTTGCGCTTCTTAAATAGGATGCGCAACTCCAATCAACGCCTTATGCGTTGGAGCCTAATCCTCCAACCATATGACCTCGAAATAATGCATGTGCGCGGGGCAGATAACATCTTAGCCGATGCGTTATCTCGTGGCCATTAGGTTAAGGATTTGATTTTGAGTTTAGTTTGAACAGGCTTCATCCTTAATACGATTATCCTCTTGGTTAACGGAGTGACTGTTGTGGCCTGTACTTGCCCTCGACTCGGTCCAACGTCGTGTGGTTGGAATAGGGACCACATTGACTGATTTATTTAAAAAAAAAATATATATGGGAAAACAAAATAAAAGGTATCTTCTTATAGCTTCTGTACTTTAGCCTGTAGGCAGAAGTTATTTGAGTGTGTATCTGTGTGTGTGAATGCAAGCTTGACTCGAATGGGTAAGTGGATTCTTTACTCACAATTGTATTGATCATATTGATGGATCGGATTCATGATTGTTATCTTATATATGATGGCTAGAGCCACCATTTCGGTGGGAGGGTGTTACGAACCCTCATTTATCCTAAGTTGGTATTCGTTTTTGGCACATTAATTCTTGTTCAGCGCCTATCATGGGCCGTAACAATATAATATAAGATATTTGTATGATTGATATGTTGTAAACCTTTTAAATTAATAATAAAAGTATTTGTAAGAAATATGTAATGTACTGAGGATGTTTTATTGCATCTCACTGGTTTAGAATAGAATGAATAAAACATATTTATATGTAATGAATAAATAATAATAAAAAACTTACTGACACAAATTGTGTTGTGTTTAACACATTGATGTGTTAAATACTTCAACACAGTCTCTGTGTAAATGGGTTAACACATTTATTAACACATGTTCTGTTGTCCTTAACTAAACACGCAGATGTGTTAAATATGTGTTGTTTCTAACACAGCATTTTTTAGTGTGTACAAAGTGAATGGAGCTCTGTTTAAAGACAGTAAAGTGTATTTATGAAAGGCATGTTTAATTACGTTTTTATTAAGTTGGTTTGCATTCTATACAAAGTGAATGGAGCGCTGTGCAAAATGAATGGAGCGCTGTTTATTGTTTTCCCCCATGATGGCCACCATATAACAAGCAATGGGCGTGTCGGCCGGTGGGCGTGTTTGAGATGAGCAATGGGCGTGTTTGGCATATGGCTCCGGCTGCAGATAGACCTACTTGCACTGTCTGCCCACACGAACGAACCTCGCGCCATATAGGGGGATTATATTTGTTTATCGGCACGGCGGATGCGCTCGCAGAAATTTGACCGGTTGCCATGGTTATCTCCGTGTGGTTAATTTGCGATGTTGTCAGCTTACTGTTAAATTAACCTGTAATCAGAAAATGCGGTTATATGCTATAGACCCTATAATATCTATGGTATAAAGGCTGGGACGAATCATAAATATGTACACTTTATGTTGAACGTATAGACTTTCGCTATTCCCATTGACGCTATTCCCATTGAAACTGTGATTATTCTTCAAAACAAGAGCCGGTAAAAATGAATTAAACTGTTGTTTTGAAAGGAACAGGAAGTCCCTCGTGTTATTAGTTTTTGTTGATTCTGACGGCGTATTTATGCGGTTTGATGTAAATGACAACTTCTTGAAAACGATGTTGTGTGCACAATGTTATTTTTGAAAACCGAGGGCGGGAAATATTCGTTTCTCTGAATACCCTGCTATGTATGAACGTGGCCTAAGTGCTTGAAATAGGCTCATTGGATAAAAGTTTGCAGGATGCTTTTAATTACCTCCTTGATATAATGCAATTTATGTATTATTTTCTTTCTCTCTTTTTAACGTGCATACAGCGTCATTATAGTTGTCTGCAAAAACTTGTCATCATGCGTGTATTCTGCTAACTGCACTGTCATTAAATATTTGATAAGACTTAATTTGTAGCCTAGGCTATTTCCTTATTTTTTGTTGATTTAGTGGGCTTTTTTGTGGGAAGTTGCAGGTGAGTTTCACCGAGACCGCTGGCACTCAACAACCAATCACTGTACTGACGCTTCTCAACTCGTGCATGAGAATCGACGTAAGGGGAGTTACTCTTAGTGATTCATGCTTAGCATGCTTAGTATGAGTAGGTCTCAGCGTCTTTGTGAATAACTTGGTGCTCCTAAGAAAGTTAGGAGCACTCCTAGCGGTTTGTGAATACGGCCCCTGGTGTAGCTCCATTCTGAATATCTGAAGCCGAATTGCCTAGCGTATGAGATGTGATGCTGAGGTCTGACGATGTCCTCAGCGGTCTACCTGGTACCAGACCGATACTGGTACCTGTTAAGTGGTACTAGTAGACTGGTAGCTGGTACCAGTACTGGTAACTACTGGTTTGATTTGATTTATTTGGAACACACACACCTCCAAGGGATAGAAAACACGACAAAGTGCAAGCACTTATATCCATCATGGTAGACTGGTAGCTGGTACCACACCGATACTGGTACCTGTTAAGTGGTATTAGTAGACTGGTATCTGGTACCAGTACTGGTACCTACTGGTTTGATGTGATTTATTTGGAACACACACATCTCCAAGGGATAGCAAACAAAACAACAAAGTGCAAGGACTTATTTCCATCATGGTCCCTGATGTTGAGAGACAGGACATACATCCACATAAAACATCATCAATAAAAACATTACGGCAAAGAACTGCCGCAATGTACAATGGTACTGGTAGATAATAATAATAATAATTCATTTTATTTGTTGAGCACTCTTCATTCTAAGCAGAATCTCAGAGTGCTAAAGGACAAAAGGACAGTTTAAGAAAATGTATACATTTTTTAAAAAGTAGGAAATGCCTTTATGAATAAAAAGGTTTTTAGGCCAGTCTTAAAACAGTCTAGTGTCTGTGTTGCCCTTAAGTGGTCCGGGAGGCTGTTCCACAGTCGAGGGGCTGCAGCGGCGAAGGCCCGGTCGCCCATTGTGCATAGCCTGGTGTTTGGGATCTGCAGGGACAGACTGTTATTGGATCTGAGGGGGCGGGTTGATGTTTGGGGAGTGATGAGTTCTTGCAGGTAAGGGGGGGCATGACCGTTTATGCATTGGTGGGTGAGTAGGAGGACTTTGTAGTCAACGCGGGATGAGACAGGGAGCCAGTGCAGTGAGTGTAAAATGGGGGTTATGTGGTTGTATTTCCTGACTCTCATCAGGATCCTGGCAGCGCTGTTCTGGATGTACTGCAGCTTTTGGATGTTCCTGGTACCAGACAGGTACTGGCAGTGTTGTGCCTGAACGCGTTCATTGAACGATAGTTCATGAACTCGTTCATATTTTCGGCGAACGTGAACTGAACGTACTGTATTACTGCCTGATGAACGTTACTGTGAACTCGTTCATTCTGGTGTCTGTGAACGGCACGCGCACTCGGTTTAACTTCGTTATTTGTTTATCAAAACGGCGGATGCGCGCGCAGAATGAGAACATTTGTTTGACCGGTTGCCATGGTAATCTCCGTGTGGTTAATTTGCAGTTGCGGTGTTGTCAGCTTACTGTTACATTAAACTGCAATCAGAAAATGTGGTTATATGCTATAGACCCTATAGTGTCTGTGGTGTAAAGGCTGGGACGAATTAAAATATATAAATACACTTTATGTTGAAAGTATAGACCAGTCATACTCAAGTAGCGGCCCGCGGGCCTTTTGTGGCCCGCGGGGTGTCTATTAATGGCCCTCGAGCTGTTTTGAAAAGTTTTTTTAATTATTAAAAAAAATAATAATAATAAACGTGCTGGGCGCTCTTATTTTGAAACCGCGCGCCGCGATCTCAATACGAGGCTGGGGGTTGCAACGATAAACAGATAGCACTCCAGCCCACAGACCGCTCCAGCCCTCCCAAACTCGAGGCAGACAGTCCATCTCAGCAGCAGTCAGTCACACGTATACCGACCGGAGCCGTAATGGCATGCTCCAAATTTGCCCCAAAAAGAAAATTGGACAGCGAAAACCGCCAGTTCCAACCAGAGTGGACAGAAAGGTTTGCGTTCTTTCTACCACCGTCCAGCACTCGCCCTCTGTGCTTAATATGTCAACTGCGGCCAATTTCCCCCTGCTGAATAGGATGGCAGTGCACATCCTTACAATGTTTGGATCCACATACAGATGTGAATCTGCATTCTCAAAAATGAACTTCATCAAAAATCAGTACCGGAGTCGCCTAACCAACGAGCACGTGCATCAGTGTGTCACACCATATCAGCCCAGGTTTGAAGCATTGGCCAAAGAAAGCAGAGGCCAATTCTCCCATTAAAGGGGACATGTGAGAAATGTGAAATAGTTTGTTAAACAAAGCACAAAAATGGGCTGTCTGAAGGCTTTTTGTTTTTTTTGTTTTTTTATCTTGAACAGGGTTATGTTTGGTTTTATTTAGTTTTTTTTTTTTAATATATGCCCAAATTAAAATTATATTTTTATTTTAGGAAATATTTTTGTTTTTAATAAAAAGGAAATGTTATGTTATAAAATGTTGTAAATGTTATACATACGTTATGTTATGATACGTTATCGGACGTACACGGTCCCAATAAATGGCCCCTTGAACTCACTGAAAAAAAAATGTGTGGCCCCTCATCATTTCTACTTGAGTACCCCTGGTATAGACCGTCCCGATTCCCATTGAAACGAATGGCGCGGTGATTATTCTTCAAAACGAGATCTGTTAAATTGTGAAAAATGAATAAAACTGTAATCAGACAACACGGTTATATGCTATAGACCCTAGAGTGTCTGTGGTATAAAGGCTGAGACGAATTTCGAATTATAAATATGTAAAATCCATAACGTTAGCTCTCTGGCTCATAGCTCAGCGGACTAGAATACCTCCTAGAATCATTGCTTGTTGGCCGGAAACGGAAATGGGGGCTGTTTACGTTTGGTTGTAGTCTTTTCGCTCGGTTCTCCGACTCAACAGTAGGGCTAGAACCGAGCGAAAAGACTACAACCAAATTTGAACTACAACCAAACTAGTTCCCTTTCCGCTTCCGGCCAACGAGCAATGAGTCTTCCAACAGAAATCAATGATTTACAAAATGCGCTAAATGTACAATAAAACACGATAGAAACTATTTCGCTACGATGCTTGATTCAACCACTCTATTTCATCCTAGACAAATCACGATGTGGGCTCGATGTTCAAAATACCGGAAAAAAATAATAGCTCACACAGCAACATATTGAAAAAAAGCACTATGAACTAGTTCATTTTTTGGAACTGTGAACTTAGTTCAAATCTTTGAATTATGAACGTTGAACTGAACTAGTTTATTTTAAAATTTGTGAACTGAACTTTGAACTAGTTCACGTAGAAAGTGAACTTTCCCAACACTGGTGGTTGCTATCGAAAAAAAAAAAAAAACACGCAGCAAAGGAGCTGACGTCAATTGTGTTGTTTTTGTCGTAAACTAGTGTCCGATGGTTAAAAAATAGACAGATATTCCAAGGTATCCTTAAAAGGCACGTTTGAACAGTGGGACCCCCGCACCGAAACTTGGCCCGGTCGGACCCCGAGGGCAGGCCCCCCCTTCCTGCCCTTGGGGTCCGACCGGGCCAAGTTTCGGTGCGGGGGTCCCAGTTAGGCCCTAGAATAAGGTATTCAAATTTCAGGGCGGTAGGACCTTCCTATCTCAAAAACTGTTTTTCCACCACATTCTGAATCACAAGGTTTTGCAGGCAACACTTCTGAAGGGTTTTGTCCAAATATCCAAATATTTTGTCCACATTTTTTCTCTAAGGGCTTGAACTCCAAATCTCGGATATGTTGTTCTCGGGACCCGGGGAAAGCATTTCCCCGGGGAAAGCATTTCCCCGGGTCCCCACATTTTAGCATCCCTTGCTATCTCGAAAAGGCCGGAAAAGGGGCGTGACCTCCAACAGTAGAGTAAATGTACAAAAGACAGAGGTTCGTTTCTAGTCCCCATTTTTTGTGGGATGGAGGTGTACATTTGTGGCTTAAGGTGTGCAGACACAGCTGGAACTGTTGCCACGTTTTTGAAGTCTGGGGTCAAAAGGTCAAAAGGAGCCGGCACAACGCCGCTTATGAGATAACAAAAAGTTCATGTGTATTTCTCTCATAACTTTTTGTCATTATTAAAGAGAGGCCTGATTATCAGATATGCATGTTGGATGGCTAGGGTGTAGGTTTGGGAAGAACTTCAGGCCAAAATCTTGAAAGCGAGCCACTGGGTGAGGTGCAATGAGATGGAGCACTTGCTGAGTCATTTCCTGTAGGGCTCGAGCCACAAGCCAACGGCTTGACAACAAGCCTGGGGGACACCCAGTTAAACACCCAAACACGGACGAATGGGTCCTTAGTTGCACAAATTGTTGACGGTCAGTGAAGTATGATGTGTACCAGGAGAGTTTAGCACCAGTGATCCCAATGCCAGCCAGGCGGTCCAGGAGCAGAGGGTGGGAGATGGTATCAAATTCTGCGCTGAGGTCAAGGAGAATGAGAATGGTGAGTAGTCCAGTGTCAGCTGCATGGAGGAGGTCGTTGGTGATTTTGACAAGGGCTGTTTCAGTGCTGTGTTTTTGACGGAAGTCGGATTGGAAGGGTTCATGGAGATTGTTTGTGTCGAGGTGGGAGTGTAATTGTGCGGCGACCACCCTTTCAAGTGTTTTTGAGATGAAGGGGAGGTTGGAGATGGGCCGATAGTAGTTAAGGTCAGCTGGGTCAGCACCAGGTTTTTCAGGATGGGTGTGATGGCAGCCAGTTTGAGAGTGGGGGGTACAGTACCAGTAGTGAGGGAGGAGTTAATTATGTTGGTGATCATTGGGGAAATGGACGGCAGACATGCTTTGACAAGGGAGGTTGGAAGAGGATCGAGCTGACAGGTGGTGGTTTTGGCTTTATGGATGAATTCCGCAATGGTGTGTTCTGCTACTTGGGTGAAGTCAAAGAGGGAGCTGATGTGAGGTTGGCCAGTGGTGATCATCCAGGGTGGATCATTTGAGGGGGTGCAAGAGGAGGCCAGTTGTTGTTGAATGGTGTTGATTTTAGAGCTGTAGAAGTCCAAGGTGCATTGGTTGGTGAAAATGTCTGGAGGGAGGGTTTTAGGAGGCTGAAGTAAGTGGCTTACTGTTGAGAATAGGACTCTATTGTTACCTGAAACAGTGTTGATAATGTTGGAGTAGTATGAAGATTTGGCAGTGGGCGTTCTTGTAGTGATGGAGGTGGTCCAAGTACATTTTGCTGTGTACAGTGAGTCCAGTCTTTTTGTTGAGTCGTTTAGGGCCTGTGAGTTTTACGGCTAGACATTCAAAAGAGGAGTGATGGGGGACTGTGACAGCAGTGACTTTGATGTGATCACGGTGGAGGAGAGCAAGGCCAGCCCCCATCCCAGTAGCACAGGGTTTACTAATAAAAGAAAAACCTGATGGGACAGCCTCATTAAGATGGGAGAAGTCATTTGGTTGTTACTAGGAGCCTTATTACTAGGAGATCTGGTGTTCAACAGACCGAGTTTCAGACAGGTGAGCGGAGGGAGGGTTGCTTTGAGCAGGGGGGACAGTACACTGTGATGGACAGGGGCGGGTCCCAGTGGACCAGAAGGAGCGGATGTTTGTGTTGCTGTTGTTTTGAGTGTACTGAAAGTTCCGACCAGAGCCTCGGTGGACATAACTTGGTCGTTTGAGAATGTAGTGGGATGCAAGCTGAGGTGGGGGGGTCTTGGAGAAGATCCGGAGACGTAACATTTCCGTTACCGAGTAACGAAGCGGCAGAGATGCAGGGTCAAACATAGCGCAATCCAAAATCTTCGATGTGAAAATCGGCAGAGACGTAATCCAGCGGTAGAAGATCCAGGTGATTATGGTGAAGCCACAGAGCTCGCACAGCGGAGTCAGCTGAAGTGGAGCGTGCCAGTTGTAGCTTCGCTGGTGACGAGGAAGCCAGTTGGACAGCACCGGGGATTAGCAGCAGGCTAGCCGGCCGGCAGGTAAACACTGTCGGGTAGCGGTGTAGCAGGGAGGTGGCGTCCTCTGCATTGACAGCAGTCTGCGGGCGCAGGTAAGCATCCAGGAGAGCAGGCAGGGTGGCAGCGGACCAGACCGGTCCGAACGGGTGTGCTTCGTGGGGCACACCAGTGCGGGCTATGCAGCCACAGAGTGCGGAGAGGAGCCACTGGAGTCTCAACAGGTGAGCCCTGTACCGGCGAAGCTAGCTTCTGGCTAACGAGTGGTGAGGCAGTGGCAGCAGACAGGCAGAGACTAAACTGCTGTTTTGGTGTCGCAACGTGTTAGATCGAGCAAGCCGAATCTAGCAGGTGAGTTTGAGGTCCAACATTCATAAAAGACAAACTTCAAATAGCGAGCAATAGCGAAAAAAGCGGGGGAGGTACGGCAGTAGCTCACACAGCAACATATTGAAAAAAAGCACTATGAACTAGTTCATTTTTTGGAACTGTGAACTTAGTTCAAATCTTTGAATTATGAACGTTGAACTGAACTAGTTTATTTTAAAATTTGTGAACTGAACTTTGAACTAGTTCACGTAGAAAGTGAACTATCCCAACACTGGGTACTGGTACTGGTAGACTGGTATCTGTTAAAAGACCGCTACACCAGGGCAGTAAGAAGAGGTGAAAGGTGTCTCATTCAAAACATTAATGTACATTAGGCTGTTGGTATCTACTATAACTTGATGAAGATATCTACATACCTTTCAGTGCCAAAGTCAGACTAAGAGACAATGCCTCAACAGGGAACACCATTTTGTGAGTCGGGAAATATCAACTTAACAGCTATTCAATTGTTTTCCATCCCCTCAGAAGAGCATCTAGGCCAGTAGGATGCAGTACAGCTTTATGTCCAACACAACAAAGGAACATTAAGAGTATGTGATAGGCTTCTTCTTGAGCAGCAAATAAAACAACAGCATTGCATTCTAAATGAAAGAACGAATGGTCCCATTAGGTTTCTGCAGGAAGGTGTATTGGTGGGGTAACGCTAGGTTGTACACTTAATACCATTAGCCACAGGGAAACACATTGGTGTTCCGCTAGGGTTTGTAGGTTGCATGCTCAATGTTTCTCATTACAGTTCCTAAGAGTAAATGGAGGTCATGTTTGTTTTAAAACCTCTGTTCCCCCGGCCCTCCGGTCCAGACCAGAACACAGAACTCCCCCAATTCATGGCAGGAGTTTTTCGAAAGCTTTATTTTGGTATGGTCAAAACACTGAGTAAATTCTAGGTTTTCAGAAATAGCCATTTGTGTGGACGAGGCCTAAAGTCAACCCTCCCCTACCCTTCATTGCTCCTTTGTGAAGCAGTCTGCTGGCCTTCTGCCTCTGTTTCCTCTGGCTTATTCACCTGACCAACACAAACCCAACGTGTGTTTGTGCATGCGTACTGTGTATTGTGGCAACTCCGATCCAACTGGGGGGGTCGAACCACGCCAGCACCGGGGACATCGCCCTCTCCGCGGACAGGTAGTCCGAGGGAGGTATGTGCCATTCAGCTCGGCGGCGCAGGAGCACGCATCAAGCGCACCCGGGCAATCACAGACATTGGGATCACCTGGGGGAGGGAGACGGCAGAGGACTCTTAAGGACCGAGCACGCTCCAGACGGGGGCACAGCCGAGTTGGAGAGACGCGGTAGGAAGAGATCGCACAAACGCAGACTAACGCCAATACGCATCCCCCCCCCCCCCCAGGACTGAGTTGGAGAAGACGGGAGCACAGAGACGCCGACCTCGCAGCCGGACCCGCCCCGGAGACGGCCCATTATACCCCCTGAGAGGATGAACTTATGTTGACTTTTGTTTTACCTTCTTTTCCACGTGAGGCACGAATGAAAATTGTTGACCCGCAACCCTTGTGTGTGTGTCTCCCTTGACAACCTCAGCCGCCGACGATCAGGGTTGCCATAGTCAGGGGGCCAATTCTGAAAAGGGCTTCCGTTAAGACTTTTGCGGACATGTTTTGTTACAAGCTGTCATCCTATTTTTTTAGTTAGAAGACACCCATAGGTAAGATATTAGGGCGGCTGTCAAGCTAAAAAAATATTTTTGTGACTTTTACCAGCAATTTCAGGCCAATTTTTTGGTTTCCTTCTCAATACGACATGCCAACAATAAATGTTGAATATCTCCACAACCACAAGGACTATATGCATAAAATGTGGTATCAAATGAAAGCTAACACTCATGGGATGTCGGCTGACATGTCAGAATGAACATTTATTGTACAGTTTGAGAGAAAGTAGACTAGAACATGAAAAAAACTAGAACATGAAAAAAACTATGTCCTCCTAAAGAGAACCAGTTTTCAAAGTGAATATCAGCTTGAAAATAGGGATGGGCATGATTAATCGACGATCGACTAATTGATCGTTAAGAATTTCGTAGATTACGTAAATTTTTCATCGATTAAACTAATGCAGTGTGCAATTAAACATTTTACCACACGGGGGCAATATTTAAATTTGCGGCTCCTCCCCCGCAATAAACATCCCGCTTTGAACGGTGAACTCTTTACGCCTAGCAGCTATAAAAAGCTATAAAAACTACAAAATGACTATTAATGCAGGCTATGTGGAAAATGCGCCGACTTTGGCTCAGCCTGGCTCCGCCCTATTCCGCTACGTAGCTAGGATGGCTGCCGTTGAGTACGAAAAGTGTACATCGCCACACACTTTGACCGTTTTCAGTACACTTATTTTCGCCCGATCTGAATCAGAACGCCCTACGTACTCAAACTTAGACTAGTAAGTACGGATAGTATGGATATTGGAACACGGCGATGTAATCATGAAGCGGACGAGGCCACGGCGAAGTCTGGTGTGGGACCATTATGATTTAAAAAATGTCTTCCTGGGGAGCACTATAGGCCTACCACTCAAGGCGAGGTTAGCATCGAAGCAGAAATAAAGAACTTTCTGAGCCCCTGGATTGTGGAAAGTTGTTCCCCCGCCTTGCCAAGTTAGTACGGAGGTATTTGTGCATCACGGCAACGTCGGTCCCCTCAGAGCGGGTGTTTTCGGCGGCTGGACTGACGGTCACCAGGCTGCGGTCGGGTCTGACCCTAGTAGACTATGTCAACATGCTCATCTTTCTTAACAGAAATCCGTAGACTGGTTGGTTAAGTTATAGTATGATTGTTTTTTTGATATTATTATTAGTATTATTTTGGGAAGAAACTAGGGTTGTGTTTATTTTTTGTTATGTTTATGAGCACCGGCTTCGAGCTGCATGCTCCGTTGCTTAGAGCAGAGTAGCGCATAACTATTGAACGGATCTGGTTTAACTGAGTTGTTCATCTAATAATAAAGATCCCAATGAGGAAAATACGCTGCATTTGTATTTATTTCATTTTGAATATAATTAAATTTTTAGGTAAAATATTAACGATTAATCGACTAATTGATCGTTAATTCTCCCGACGATCAACTAAGACAACTTAATGGAATGCCCATCCCTACTTGGAAACATAACATAGTATCCCAAAACCTCTATAAATCAGTACCCCTATCTATGGGAATGAGTCATGCCAAGTTTAAAGCTTGTAGGGAGAGACGGTGCAATGCTGCACAAGTTATATATAATTATAATAATAATTATAATAATAATTAAATGTCCAGGCGGAAATGTAGAACTCTAGATGGTGGTCTATGGTGCTATTTGACTTCATTAATGTACCAGGTTGTACAACAAATTATATTTAATTGACACAACACTATAGTTACTGCTGTCTCCCTTCTTTAGGGTTAGGGGTTAGTAACTAGTTAGTCGTAATAACTATGTAATAGTCACATGGCAAAGGTATTTTAACACACACAAGCTCATATTTATGTTTTAATATTGTTTATTTAAGTATTTTCAATTCTCAAACCCCAGCGTGTGTGTTTTTCCCCATCCAAGCAGTGGCAGTCAGGTAGGCAGCCAACAGAAGGCATTATTGTAAATCGCTTTGGATAAAATCGTCTGCTAAATGCCCTAAATGTAAATTTAAGGCATCCAGGGACCATGTCCATGTGCTTAGTCTCAGTCCTGGTCAGGGACAAAAAAGAAGAGTTTACTGTTTTGGTAATGAATACCTTCCCAATACAAAAATGGCTTACCCCAAGGGCATAATATAAATCGAATCTACAAAACAAGAAAAACAATTATGCCAAATAATAATGATTTGAGTACCTGAGTATTCTTGCACCAAGCTGCACAGGCACACCCACATGCCCCACTGCAAAATATTCCACTTCATCGACATCGACACTGCCTGGTACTGCACTGACTTCAACTTTCTTCGCATCCGCATATCGTCAGCTCCAAGCACTGTACAGGTTCTTTGGTTAAAAGCTGGGGGACAAGCATTCCATCCTTCATGTGCCAACCACAACTGGTTGGTGAGGGAAACTGTGGATGGGTCACTATTGACTGTTTCCAAACCTTTGTTTGATAGTGGGCCCTCATGAGGTGCAGAGACAAGGCATCCTGAGTTGGTGGTAAAGTATCCACATTGGCTTTCACTTTCCGAAACAGGGCACAGCGAACTTCATGGATTAAAGTGTTGGTCGTTTTTGGATCATAAAGTTTGCAGAAAAACTGTTCTGCTGAAGATAGAATAGCCTGGACTTGGTACTTCATCCTCACCAAAGTTGTGGAGAAGATGAGGGCACTGCTGGAACACTTTCCACGCCGTCCTTTTCCCTATTCCAGTGAACTGACTGGTAGTGTCACATCCAGTGGTGGCATGAAATGCCAACAGACCATTCAGAATCTCATTTGACATTTTAATATCATGCACTTTAATGTAGGGTGGTTTCTTAGCAGTTCCTGCTTTCATCCAAATCTCTGGGCTCAGCAGGGGTGCAAACACAAGAAGCAACAACAGTACATCTGTGTCTCTGCATTGAATGATGAGCCTCTCATACCCTTTGATTTTGGCATCAACAGCATGTAGCAATATGCGGGTATCTGCTTCTTCATGTGCAGCCCGTAGGTGGGAAACATCAATCCCAGCTGCCGTTGCCACTTTTCAGCATCATCAAATCCCCCACTTATTACAATTTCAAGACCATACTGAAAGACATGCCTTTTAAGTTCAATTGAAATGAATTGTGTCAGGTTGGCCTTGTTTTCGTCCATTTCGATGAAACTATTCCAGTTAGCTGGTATCTTTACATCATTACTTAAAATGGGTTAGGTGCTGCGTTTTGCTCTTGTTCCACCCTTTATAGAGTTCTGTAGGTACGGATCAAAGACTAGATCCACTCTAGTAATGTTCCCATGTAGATTGCCAGTCACTTTCCGCATGAAAATGTCAGCATAATCCCCAAAGGTTGATGCATTTTGTGGTTTTCCTATTGCTTACTAAAGCCATCCCATCAATGATAGTGCATGTTCTCACAAGAGATGGACTTAGCCCTGTCTCTTTTGCACCAGCTTGTAGTATGGTGGCTAAGACAGCTTTGCTAGTAGGTCTGAGCACTGACTCTGTTGTACAATGATGCGACGTAAAATATCCCTGTCAGGCTTCACACATTTGGATTTGAGTTTTCCAAGTTTGCTATCTGTTCTGTAAAGATTTTGTTCATTGTGCTAATTTTTTTCCCCAGCTCAGTTACCATTTGTTTCCCAGTCTCAGCAGCATGTGTTAAGTCATTCAGTATATCTTCTGAAGCAACATCACCGGTTGTCAAAGACACCAACTCATACATATTCTCCAGTTGGAAGACATGATATCTCTGGAATTGGTCTAAAAGTTGAATGACATCATCATTATCCCTTCTGATTCTTGATGGAAGGCAGTCTTTGTGGTTGTCTTCATCATCTTCTCCATCATGTGTCAGTCCAAACAGGGATCTAGTGTCCTGTGCTAAAGATGCACGTTCATTGTAGGTGATGGACCAACGGTTTCTAGCTGTCTCATTTCGAGTGATGCCTACCAATCCTCCAGCAACCTTTCCGGTTTTGTTGATGTGCTCAAGGCAAAGGTCAAATGTCATCTAGTTGAAGCTGTATTTGGCCTCTTTGGCTACAAAATCACAATCTAGGAAGCCCTGGTAGACCCGTGCTGCTGTCTGTGCAAGATGTTCCATGTCTGCTATGAATACAGCACCCCATCTTGTGTAGTGGGTGTGATCATATGCAGCAAACCACGGCATCATGCTCTTGAAGGCGCACATGTAAAGCTTCCAGTCACCACATCTCAGTGCCCGTGTGAATGCCAGGAGAATAGACACAAGGTCCATGTATTGTCGCCAGAAGGTAAATGTTGGTTTGTCTTCATTAGCCTTGTCAAACTCAGCAAGGATATCCTGAACCTCTCCAACTTTCAGAACAAGATCTTCATAGCATGCTGCACTTGTAAATCTGGGAGACTTTGATCTCTCAGATTTCAGCATTATTTTTGGGATTTCTTCAGGTTTACTTCGTCTGAAAGCAGCAGTCTGGGAAGCATGAAAGGTTCCTTTACCATCAAGGGTCTCCTCATTTATGTCTATGTTGTCATTTGTATACGTTATGTATCCAGGGAGGCTAGCATTGACAATGTTCAATGGAATGTATACTTCACCATTCTCAAAGTATCGCTTCATAGCCTCATTTGCCATGGTAGTATCTGCTCTCAACACTGACTCATAGCTTATGCTGTGCCCAGCAGCATGAAGTAACTGCACTAAGTCCTTTGAGCGTGTAGCTTGGTGTACAGCAACTCCAATTCCAATGTGTTTTGGTGTTGGTCTTCGTCCACCAGAAGCCAGGAAAATAATGTTTTGAGCAATACTGAGTAGCTTTGTGTGACGGGATTGTTCATTCTCATTTCCTGAGTCATCATCATTAACGCAAAGGAGCCGTAAGAGGATGTACAGATGTCAGGCACAGTTTTTTCTGCATGATGCTGATCTATCCCTCCAATAACATCATGTCTTGGGGACTCCCTGATGTCTGCCTTGACCTTTACCGACACCCGATACAGCCAACTCAGTATCTCAGTGTTCTTGTCTGTTCCCCAGCTAGGCATTGTCATCCATTTAGCATCATCTTGTTTGTCATCCATTAATTTCTTCATGTTAAGAAGAGCAGTTCCAGCTGTAATTTCAGGAAATATCATGATGGAATCATTTGGTTTTAATGATTGAACAAACATTGCTTTTCCCTGAAGCAACTTTTCGAGCTTTGTCTTGAAACGCTGACCTTTGTATATTCCTGGTTCCAAATCAAAGTCTCCCAGAAATGTACAGTATCTTTCCCAAACAGTTTTCAACAAGTATATTTCAGCGGTGGCAATTCCTGCTCTAAGCTCATCTGCCACATAGTGTAAGCAAATGGAATATGGATCAGCTGCCCTTGATGAAGTGCTCTGATACTTCCTGAGGAACTCTATGTAGCAGATAAGATGATACTTGCCTTCTGCGGCAATCAAGTCATTGACTCTTGCAAGCCTCAGTCGCAATTCTGTGTCTTGTTGAGCTAGATCAAGAATCTTTTTAGATGTGGTCATGACTTGGATGTTTCGAAGTTTGTCATCAGGCTTGTCTTTCTGACAGAAAATATTTTTTTACCAAGACAATGAAGGCATCGGAGTTCTAGTGGTGATCGGCATGCAATTGCTTGCGGTATTTAGTGAATTATTTTCACTTTCAAAGCGTTTCTTCAGGCGGGAAATAAAAGTAACATTTGTAAAAGCTAAATAGCATGTTTTGTGCCATTTTATCTTTTCAGTTTCTGTGTCCAGAAACTCTTCAATTCTCTCCAGAGTATCAGCATACTCTACGTCTTGGTATTTCACCCGTTCATTTGCTCTCAATCTAATA